>NW_024515765.1:0-1083 GCF_017590135.1 Pyrgilauda ruficollis
GACACCTGTGTGTCATCTGTGTGACACCTGGGGGGTGGGGACACATTTGTTGTCACCTGTAGGGGACAGGGACACATTTGTTGTTACCTGGGGGGGTGGGGACACAGCTGTTGTCACCTGGAGGGGGTGGGGACACCGGTGTGGTGTCACCTGGTGGGGGACAGGGACGCGTGGATTGTCACCTGGCAGAAGAATGACGCATTTATTGTCACTTGGTGTGAAAAGGACACTTTATTGTCACCTGGGGGGGACAGGGACAGGTTTGTTGTCACCTGGAGGGGACAGGGACACGTTTGTTGTCACCTGGAGGGGACAGGGACACTTTATTGTCACCTGGAGGGGATGGGGACACGTTTATTGTCACCTGGGGGGGACAGGGACACTTTATTGTCACCTGGGGGGCACAGACGTGTTTATTGTCACCTGGGGGGATGGGGACACGTTTATTGTCACCTGGAGGGGACACAGGGACAGCCGGGTTGTGTTCGGGGTCTGTCCAGCTGTGTCCAGGGGAGTTCCAGGGCATGTCCAGGTGCCCCAGGTGTGCCCAGGTGTCCCCGGTGTGCCCAGGTGTGCCCTAGGGCAGGAAGCCCAGGTGTGCCCAGGTGTATCTCAGGTGTGCCCAGGTGGCCCAGGTGTGCCCTAGGACAGGAAGCCCAGGTGTCCCTAGGTGTGCCCAGGTGTATCTCAGGTGTCCCCAGGTGTGCCCAGGTGACCTAGGGCAGGAAGCCCAGGTGTCCCCAGGTGTGCCCTAGGGCAGGAAGCCCAGGTGTCCCCAGGTGTATCTCAGGTGTCCCCAGGTGTGCCCCAGGTGTATCTCAGGTGTCCCCAGGTGTGCCCCAGGTGTATCTCAGGTGCCCCAGGTGTGCCCGGTTCCTCAGGGCAGGAAGCCCAGGTGTGCCCAGGTCAGCCGCTCCCGCAGCCAGGGCAGCACCTCGAAGAGGCTGACGTGGAAATCGCGGGCGAAGGACGGAGAGCGGGGCTGGCGGCAGGCGGGGACCACGCCCCAGCTGACCACGCCCACCTGGGGACAGACACGCCCACCCCAGGGTCAGGGACCACGCCCCAGCTGACCACGCCCAC
>NW_024515765.1:2186-4340 GCF_017590135.1 Pyrgilauda ruficollis
CATGTTGTGGCAGTTTTGTGTTCCCCCTGGGATGCCGCATACTGGCCCATACTGGTTTATACTGGTTCATACTGGCCCATACTGGTTTATACTGGTTCATACTGGTTCATACTGGTTTATACTGGTTCATACTGGTTTATACTAGTTCACACTGGCCTGTACTGGTCCATACTGGTTTCCAGTGGTCCGTACTGGTTATACTGGTTTATATTGGTCCATACTGATTCATACTGGTTCATACTGGTCCGTACTGGCCCATACTGGTTTGTACTGGTCCGTACTGGCCCATACTGGTTTGTACTGGCCCATACTGGCCCATACTGGTTTATACTGGTCTATACTGGTTCATACTGGCCCATACTGGTCCATACTGGTCCATACTGGTTTATACTGGCCCATACTGGTTCATACTGGCCCATACTGGTCCATACTGGTTTATACTGGTCCATACTGGTCCGTACTGGTTCACACTGGTCTATACTGCTCTGTACTGGCCCATACTGGTCCATACTGGTCTGTACTGGTCCATGCTGGTCTATACTGCTTTGTACTGGTTTATACTGGTCTATGCTGGTCTATACTGGTCCGTACTGGTCCATACTGGTTTATACTGGTCTATGCTGGTCCGTACTGGTCCATACTGGTTTATACTGGTCTATGCTGGTCCGTACTGGTCCGTATTGGTTTGTACTGGACTGTACTGGTCCGTACTGGTCCATACTGGTCTATACTGGTCTATACTGGTTTATACTGGCCCATACTGGTCTATACTGGTCCGTACTGGTCTGTACTGGTGCTCACCGGGGCAGGCGTTGGGGTCCACCTGGGGCTCGTGGCCGCCCGAGCACAGGAAGCGCGCGGTGACAACGTCG
This sequence comes from Pyrgilauda ruficollis, assembly GCF_017590135.1. Lineage (NCBI taxonomy): Eukaryota > Metazoa > Chordata > Aves > Passeriformes > Passeridae > Pyrgilauda > Pyrgilauda ruficollis. The sequence goes on from NW_024515765.1 coordinate 3,059, forward strand.
GACAGGGAGGTGACATTGGCGTAGGGCGGGGCACGGAGCGCGTCCGCCTCGCACGGACCCCGCTGGGGACACACAGGGGACAGTGAGGGGACACTGGGGACACACAGGGGACACACAGGGGACACACTGGGGACAGTGAGGGGACACTGGGGACACACAGGGGACACTGGGGACAGTGGGGACAGTGAGGGGACACTGGGGACACACAGGGGACACTGGGGACAGTGGGGACACAGAGGGGACACTGGGGACACACAGGGGACACTGGGGACAGTGGGGACAGTGAGGGGACACTGGGGACACACAGGGGACACTGGGGACAGTGGGGACAGTGAGGGGACACTGGGGACACACAGGGGACACTGGGGACAGTGGGGACACTGGCCCATACTGGTCCATATTGGTTTATACTGGGCTGTACTGGTCCATACTGGTCCGTACTGGTCCATACTGCTTTATACTGGCCCATACTGGTCTATACTGGTCCATACTGGTCCATACTGGTCCGTACTGGTCCGTACTGGTCCATACTGGTCCGTACTGGTCCGTACTGGTCCATACTGGTCTATACTGGTCTATACTGGTTTATACTGGCCCATACTGGTCTATACTGGTCCGTACTGGTCTGTACTGGTGCTCACCGGGGCAGGCGTTGGGGTCCACCTGGGGCTCGTGGCCGCCCGAGCACAGGAAGCGCGCGGTGACAACGTCGGACAGGGAGGTGACATTGGCGTAGGGCGGGGCACGGAGCGCGTCCGCCTCGCACGGACCCCGCTGGGGACACACAGGGGACAGTGAGGGGACAGTGGGGACACACTGGGGACAGTGGGGACACACAGGGGACAGTGGGGACAGGGAGGGGACAGTGGGGACACACTGGGGACAGTGGGGACATTGGGGACACACAGGGGACATTGGGGACAGTGGGGTGACAGAGGGACACAGGGGTGACAGACGGACATGGGGGTGACACAGGGACCCAGGGGTGACACACAGACATGGGAGGTGACAGACGGACACGGGGGTGACCCAGGGCCCGGGGGTGTCACCCGGCAGTGTCCCTGTCCCTGTCCCTGTCCCTGTCCCCACCTGGTCCCCCAGCTTGAGCAGAACCTTCTGGCGCTGCAGCCCCGCGGAGCCGCGCGGGGACAGGAAAACCGCCTCGACGTTCTTGGGGGGCAGCAGCAGCCGGCCTGGGGACACAGGGGGGTCACACGGGGGTTACTCGGGGGTCACTCAGGGGTCACACAGTCAGTCAGGGGTCACTCAGAGGTCACACAGG
>NW_024515766.1:0-344 GCF_017590135.1 Pyrgilauda ruficollis
AAAAACTACTTGCAAATTTCCCTTTCCGTGCCTTGTTTAACCCTGAAAGCTCACTTGGCTGGGGCACAACACTGCCAAAAAAGTTTGGTGATCTTTACTTGGGTGACATTTTATGCTTTTTGGGGTTGAGAGAAGAGCAACATTTATTGCACCAGGTAAGAGAAGAGCAAAGTTTACTGCTTCTGCTGGGGCAACTCATGATGTTTTACTCATGAGATGTTGGGCAAAGCTACGTTCCATGCTCACACTGCTGTCTGGAAACCAGAAGTCTCAAATTAATTCCTCAGGAAAGTCAAGAAACATGACTTTTCCTTCTAAAACAACTGAAACCACCCCCTTCCCCC
>NW_024515767.1:0-344 GCF_017590135.1 Pyrgilauda ruficollis
GAAAAGAGAGATCACCCAGAATTGCCCTCTTTCAACAGCTTTTTAGAACGATCCTGTTCCCCCCAGGTGCAGCCTCTCTGGACCACCCAGATGCTCCCACATGGGTCCCAAGAGGACTCTTACATTCCTGGGCACAGCACATGGCAGAGGGATGGGAGCAGGGGGCACATCTCCTGCATCCAAGGAACTGACACTCCAACAGCATCCAGCTGCTCTCTGCATCCATTGCTTCCTTCCCAAACATAACCAGCTACTTACCCCATATCCCCAAACTTCACAAATAACTGGCAAACTATTGATTTTTTTAAATGAAAATGAGAAAGTATCAGGGGAAAAAAAAAAAA
>NW_024515768.1:0-344 GCF_017590135.1 Pyrgilauda ruficollis
TCTATATGTGTGATGTTAAAGTAACTTCCTTATAAAGATACAGTTTTTAATTCTGTTTTTAATTAAGGTTAGACATAGTACTGAAATAGCTGATATAAGTATGCTTGTGTTCAGATGCCTGCTTAAATGGGATAACACCCAACGAACATAGGAAGAAGTCACCTTCTACAGATGTGCCAACTATCAGCACTCACTGTCTGAAGACGGCATGGACCAAGGCCCAAAAACTGGAGGTGGTAAGAATGGACTAAAAGCACAACCAAGGAATACACATGCTTTAAGAGACAGGAGGAGCCATGTGAAACATTTCCTGGAATATGTAAACTAGTTTTTACTATGCATAA
>NW_024515769.1:0-344 GCF_017590135.1 Pyrgilauda ruficollis
TTGGGAATTTTGGAATTCTGGGCTGGAGTTTAGTGACCCCACCCTAAAAAAACCCATTAAAAATCAAATTTAAATCTGATTTTTAAGCTATTTTAAGGCCAATTTTTATGGGATTTTCGCCTTGAAATTGGAATTTTTTTGGGGGAATTTGGGGAAATTTTGGGAAATTTGGGATTTTTAGGATTCCAGGTGGGAATTCTGGAATTCTGGGCTGGATTTTAGTGACCCCACCCTGAAAAAACCCCATTAAAAATCCAATTTAAATCCGATTTTTAAGCCATTTTTAGGCAAAATTTTATGGGATTTTTGCCTTGAAATTGGGATTTTTTGTGGGAATTTTGGGG
>NW_024515770.1:0-344 GCF_017590135.1 Pyrgilauda ruficollis
TATATTATATGAATATCATATATTTCTCAGATCATATATTAATATAATACATAGATATTATAAATATCATAATTATCATATATAAAACAGTATATATAATAGTATATAGTATATATAATGGTATATAGTATATATAATAGTATATAGTATATATAATAGTACATAAAATAAAATAATATAATGTGTACTAATAATAATTACTATATAATAATAATTATATATATAAATTGCTTATATCTTATATATACTCATTTTTATATCTTTATATTTATTTATATTTCAATATAAATATTTATCTATTTTAAATATATATTTATAAATACGTATTTATAGATTTTAATATA
>NW_024515771.1:0-344 GCF_017590135.1 Pyrgilauda ruficollis
AGGTAACTTTTTATTCATAACAGTTCCTTTTGTTGGATTGGGGATTTTTTGCTAGCGTGAAGCAAAAAGGTTTTTCCCCTTCCCCTAGCCTGGAGGCTGTACTGGGAATACTCTCGGTGATTTGTTTCTTTTTTCCTTGAACTGGTTCGGCTTGGCTTTGTTGGGTTTTTATTTGGCTCGTCCAGGGAGCCGATGGGATCTCCCAGAAACCGAGACCTTGGAGCAGCTGAACTGACAGGAGAAAGGACGCTAAAACCCACCAGCTTCAGCTGCTGCAAGAAGACCCATGCCAAAAATCCAACAGGCTCCCAGCTGCTGTGTGAAAAATGCATATTTTATGATTG
>NW_024515772.1:0-344 GCF_017590135.1 Pyrgilauda ruficollis
TTTTGTTTTTTTTTTTTTTTAGAAAAACAGGCACATTCAGTCCACGGGACCCGGGGAGGGGGAAAATTTGGGATTTGGGGAGGATTTGGGAATTTTTGGGGGGGTTCCCACAGCCCCAAACCCCTCCCCTGCCCCCCAGCGGCGTTTTGGGGCCAAAAGGGGATTTTTTTTCCCCCCCAAAAAATCCAACCTCAACCCCTCCCCCACCCCCAAACCCCAAACCAACCCTGGGGGGGGAGGGGAGCCAGGGGAAAACCCCAAAATTGGGGGGTTTTGCCCCATTTTGTGCCAGCGGGGGAGGGGTGGGGAGGGGAATCCCCAAATCCAGGGATTCTGCCCCATTT
>NW_024515773.1:0-344 GCF_017590135.1 Pyrgilauda ruficollis
TGATGCAAAAAGCTGTAAAAGCAGCACACAGGGGCACAGGCCACAAGGGCAGGGATTTAATAACCTGTCCTGGCATTGGGCATCCCATAATTTGTGTTTTCCCTGTTGGGTGGGAATGGACACACGGACACAGCTCCAGCCTCCATCAATGCCCTACAGCACAGGGGTGTTTTTACCTTCAACCTCTCAAGGAGGTTTTTCCACTTGGATTCTTCTTCCCAACCATTTGTGTGCACAGCAGGAGGACAAAAATGTCACTCCAGAGGTGTGACAGAAAATCCAGGAATCTGCACAGGCTTGGCCATTCTAAATAGTGACACCTTTGAATCTCTGTAGACAGCAGT
>NW_024515774.1:0-344 GCF_017590135.1 Pyrgilauda ruficollis
CAGGGGAGTCAGCAGGGACACTGGGGATCAGCAGGGACACATTGGGGACACAGTGGGGTCAGCAGGGACACTGCGGGACATGGGGGGTCAGCAAGGGACACCTGGGGACACTGGGGGGTCAGCAAGGGACACTGGAGGACACCGGGGACACGAGGGGGTCAGCAGGGACACTGGGGGACAGAGGGGACACTGGGGGACACTGTGGGATCAGTAGGAACACTGTGGGGACAGCGGGGACGCTGCAGGGGACAGGGGGACCACAGGGAGGGGAGGGAGTGTGGGGGGCACGAGGGGACAATGAGAACATGAGGACAAAGGGGGGACATGGGGACACTGGGGGGACA
>NW_024515775.1:0-344 GCF_017590135.1 Pyrgilauda ruficollis
TGCCCATGGCAGGGGGTTGGAACAGGAGGATTTTTAAGATCCCTTCCAACTCAACCCATTCTGGGATTTTCCAGCTCCCAGCTGGGTTTTTGCAGTGGAGCAGGTTGTGGTGTGGTGGGTGCAGAGATTTATGCACAACTAAAAGACCAAAGAGTTCCTGAGAGCAGCTTCTGAGGTGGCTGTGAAGGGCTCAGTGAAGAGGATCCCATCTGTGGCCTGTGATGTTCCATGAGTGACAGACAGAGGGAAAAGGGCGTGCTGGGCAAGTGACAAAGGTTTTCTGCTGGTTCTTTACCTTCTCTTCTGCCTTGGTCAGAGTCAGGATTAAATGCCTGAGATGGTGT
>NW_024515776.1:0-4838 GCF_017590135.1 Pyrgilauda ruficollis
TTGCTGCATCTTTGCTTTTAACTTGCTGTTTCCCCTCTATTCTGCCTTCTCCTCCATCTGCTACTTCTTATTGATCTTCACTTTCCTTCACTTTCTCTCGTGATGCCAGTTTGCTTTCTTCCTGCTCTGGGCTACAGGAAAGCTCTGTACCAGTGCTGTGTCAGAGAAGCCCTTTGGTAGCTTCTGCCTTCTCCTCCATCTGCTACTTCTTATTGATCTTCACTTTCCTTCACTTTCTCTCGTGATGCCAGTTTGCTTTCTTCCTGCTCTGGGCTACAGGAAAGCTCTGTACCAGTGCTGTGTCAGAGAAGCCCTTTGGTAGCCCTCCTATTTTTCCTGTAGTTTCTTTGGCCACCAGCATGGAGGGACCCTGGGTAGGCACCTGGAGACCTCATCCCCGACGGGGCCCAATACTTGCAGAATTCGGCACCCCAGGTCCCAAGTACTGGCTCCCTGGGTCAACAGGTAAACCAACTATCACGGGGAGGTAGTGGCAGCAGGAGGCACAGCACAGTGTTTGCTTCCACTTAGAAACTTCCTTTCACTAGACAGTTGCAGGCACAGGTCCTTTCACAGGCTTTTCTTCCCAGGTTATGTAGCCCATGATCCCACCAAAGACAGAGCCCCTGCATACTCATTTCGAGGGACCAAAGCTCCCTCCGAAGCAACCTGCTCACCAGGTCCTCGATACTTCATCGAATCATCCATTACCAAGACTGGGAAGCAGGTGGCTCCATCAGCACTTGTGACAGCACGTCCCAAGACCAAGATTTTGGTCACCCCTGGACCCAGTGAGTAGCATTTCAGCAGCCCTTCTTCCAGGCCAGACAAGCATGCCTTACTGTTGCCCTGTGCCACTGGGGCACAAAGCCCTCTGCTCATGCCCTGAATGGGCTTCAGAGAGCTCCAGACAGAAAACAAGCAAGACTGAACACCTCCTCCTGACTTCTCCTCTTTGGCTTGCAGTTAGGCTCCCAGCTTCACTTCTTTTCTTGTCTTCTTCTCTGTCCCAGGTGACTACACCACAGATCCTGCCAACAAACACATCTACTATAAGGCACCAGCGAATAGCCTGGCATCTCGGCCCAAGGACCTAAAAGGCTTCCGAACACCAGGTATGGAACCTGAGGAAACAGACAGCCTGTGTGTCCTCCAGGGAGCATCTGCAGCTTCTTCAACAGGCCTAGCAAAAAGCCTAGGCAGCAAGACACAGTGTGTGCTCAACAAGCTTTTTGCTGTTCCACAGCACCAACTTCTCCCATCCCATAGAAGAACTGGCAGCTCTGGTTTCAAACAGCCAAGGCACACCCCATGCAACAAAAGCCAGCGGCATTGGGATGAGGGGCAGGACACCCTTCTTGCTCCTCACAACCAGCTTGGCAGGCTGACTCTCTTCCACGCAGGCATTGCACCCTATCCCACAGGACTGACCTATGCCATCTTCCTATTCCATTTCCAGGTCCTGGCACCTACACCCTGCCCAGGATTCTGGGACCACACACAGCATACACTCATGCCGAACCATGCTACTCCATGAAAGGGAAGAGTAACTACCAGAGCTGTTTTCAAGATGCGGCAAAGGTGAGCTGTGCTTCTCTGTTATCTCACAGCAGCAGCAGAAGCCCAGCTGCTCTGCTCAGGGCAGAAGCCCAAGAAGCCACAGGGCCTCTGGCGCTACTATTACCAGCAACACTGACACCTGCAGCCCCTCATTTTTCCACACCAGCAGCTTTGGCATGGTACAGCTCACTGGCACTAATGGCAATCATCTCCCTCGTCCTCTGAGAAATCTACCTCTCTTCCTAAGGAGCCCTCATTCCCAAGGCTCCAGACCTCCCACACTGTTTCTCTGGCCAGCCACCGGAAGCAGCACAGTACTCATGGACACCCAGCAAGAATACACACTGCTTCTTGCACCCATCAACCTCACTGCTTCTCTTGCAGACGCCAGGTCCTGCAGCATTTGACAAGGTGGATCTGGACGTCTACAAAACCAGGGCTCCCAAGTTCTCAATGGGACTAAAAACCAAACTTGCTGGGAAGGAACGGTTTCCAGGTCCAGCGGACTACAACACAGGAAAGGTAAGGCAGCCTGTCTACCATTATATTGTGCTGCACAACCTTCACTTGAGGACAGCTCTGGAGTACAAGGCACCATCTTCACTTCTTTTCTTCCTCTTCCAGGTGTCACTGATCAAGGCCCGGGATCCTGCTTACACTTTTGGACTCCGACATTCTCTCTACAAATCTGCCTTAATACCTGCAACACATCTTGATTAAAGACAGATACCTGAAGAGATCTTTTTCTGTTCTTCCTTTGCAGCTGGGTGTGTGGGTGTGGACCATTGGCTTCACTGTCTCATGTCAATGCCTCAGTCAAAACATGGCAGGATGAGGGTAACACATCTTGATTAAAGACAGATACCTGAAGAGATCTTTTTCTGTTCTTCCTTTGCAGCTGGGTGTGTGGGTGTGGACCATTGGCTTCACTGTCTCATGTCAATGCCTCAGTCAAAACATGGCAGGATGAGGGTGAGGGGAGAAACAGCATGAGCCAGGCTGACATCTCCAACAGCACCATTTCACCTAACCAGAGCAAAACACTGTGAAAGCTTTCTAGCCCTGCCTTGCACACTCTCACCCCACGGCCCATGCTGGCCTCACGGACAAAGCCCATCTCAGTGTCCCCCTTTTCAGTGCACATAGGTAGCATCTGCCCAAGCTGTGCCCAGAAACACATCTGCCCTGCATCCTCTCTTGCCACAGGAAGGGGCTCATTTCCACAGGCTCAAGTCCCCAGACCATTGAGTGCTGAGGAGAAAGAACCATTATTCCCAGTCTGAAAATGGAATCATCATAGGATCCTACAACAGCCCAGGTGGGAAGGGACCTTGGAAGGTGACCTCATCCAGCCCTCGTGTGGGAGAGGCAGCCTGGAAGAAACTAGCCAGCACCTAGCCAACTGCAAACTTGATTGTGGCCAGTGATGGGGCTCTACTGTGCTCCTGGGGAGGCTGTTTCTCCTCTCTGGCTAAGTGGTGATGCCAAACCCTGATTGCTAGGGAACAGGGTGGGAATTGGAGCGGGCAACTCTCACAGGCACTCCAAGGCAGGAGCCTTTCCCAGCTCTGTGGCCAGCACTTCAGTCAGACTCAGCCCATTAGACAAAAGCCCTGTGCTCAGGCACCATTTGACCACTGGACTGGAAAGGGCTGTGCTGTGCGTCTGTGCACGGGGAAGAAGTAGGTCTTTGTGAGGACAAACTGGGGCTGCCCCACTGGGGCGGACTGAGCCCGTTCTGTGGCAGCCCCATGCCCAGCCCCAGCGGAGCCCTGCGGGGAACACGGCAGCGCTGCAGCACGGACCGACCGGCAGCTGGCCCCAACCTCCCGCCGGCAGCGTCCGTTTGCTGGTTAACCCGAGGGAAAGGCTGCGTGTGCCAGACTTCGGGGGGTGGAAGGCAAATTCCCGCGACCGCGACACACAGTACCGCCGCGTCCTCTGCGGATAGGCGTGCCCCGGTAGGCCTTGTGCGGCGGTGCCGAGCTGGAACACGGTGTGTCGAGGAGCTGCAGCGTCGGGAGCTTGGCCAGAGCGGGCCCAGGCTAGAAAACGGTGTGTCGAGGAGTTGCAGCGTCGGGAATTTGGGTAGAGCGGGCCCCGGCGCTCTTGAGCGCGGCTTCGGGCTAGAGCCGGCAGCCGTGGGAGGCAGCTCCGGCTGCGAAGGGGTGGGTGGGTGGTAGTGGGGCTTAATTTTCTCACTATCTGAATAAATAGCAGTAAATTACACTAATTTCCTTCAGCCGAATCAGTTTCACGCGTCGTTATCTCAATTCGCGAGGTTTTACACCTTGTTTTCCGTTTCAGTTTTCCTGCTGAGGAGGGGCCGCGGGGACCTTGATTGCCTGAGGCTCCTCTGAGTCGAACCCCGAGCAGGCATCTTCCTTGACAGGGCTTCAGGTGCTCTTCTCTTCATTTTGAAATGCCTGTCGCTAATGGGAAGTATTTTAACTAAACTTACATGTATATCGAAGTGAGTTAGAAAGATTACAGGAGAACACAAAGCTAGAATAGGAAAAGATTTGTTAAAAGTTGCTGTTGCAGGGGAGGGACAAAGGCAAATGAACCTTTGGTTAATAGACTGGCTGTTCAGTCCTTTGTGGTGCAAGAAAATTTTATTACTTGGTTTTTTAATCTACAAAAGAAATTTCGTCCTACCTGTATTCACAGATGAGGTCAGTGATGCTGTGCTCCATGGGAACAGTGCTGAGGCAGCAGTGAACAGATTTTGTTCTGGACAGGTTTTGTTTTGTGCCCCCATGAGTAAGGTGTGCTTGTCTCGCCTGGAAGAAAGGCTGGAGAAATGGTACTCAGGGTGACCTCGGCCTTCATACGGGGACATCCACAGATGTGCAGTGTTGGAGCTGAGTCCTTCCCATTCACGGTGATACAGGGGTGAATGTAGTGCTGAGTACCTGCAGAGCAGCTGTCTATGATGGAATGTTTGGCTCCTTGCAACGTGTTAAAACTTACAGTTTGTTAAGTGGAAGCAGCAGATGTGCTCTGATCCCCCAGCTGTTTGCTTGCCCTTCTACTTCTGCTCCTTTCACAGGCTTTTCTTCCCAGGTTATGTAGCCCATGATCCCACCAAAGACAGAGCCCCTGCATACTCATTTCGAGGGACCAAAGCTCCCTCCACAGACAACTGCTCACCAGGTCCTCGATACTTCATCGAATCATCCATTACCAAGACTGGGAAGCAGGTGGCTCCATCAGCACTTGTGACAGCACGTCCCAAGACCAAGATTTTGGTCACCCCTGGACCCAGTGAGTAGCAT
>NW_024515777.1:0-344 GCF_017590135.1 Pyrgilauda ruficollis
TTTTTTTTTTTTTGCATAATAGTGGTAATGTTCAAGATTTTTTGCTGCACTTCCTTCCTCATTGCCATTTTCTTCTGTGGTAAAGAGAAGTTACAGTGTCTAGTTGCTTCCCAAAAATTATTCAAGGCTCACGAAGGCTCTGCTCTGCTTCTCACTTTGTGCAGGTCACCGGGGTACACGCTGCAATTTTTCATGTACATTTTAATTCTCGTTTAGCTGACACTTGCACAATTTAACCTCTAGCATTGCGACACTCAAACATGACTTTTCTTTACCTAAACCTGCCCTCTTCCTAAAATCTGTGACCCTGCACTTTCTGTCTTCCTTAAAAAAAAAAAAAAAAA
>NW_024515778.1:0-344 GCF_017590135.1 Pyrgilauda ruficollis
CTGTTCTGGGTCAGCCTTCTCAAGGCACCAGAGGGACCTGGAAAGCCTTGAGAGGTGTGCCCGTGCCATCTCGTGATCAGCAAGGCCACGTGCAAGGTCCCACACGTGGGTCAGGACATCCCCAGCTCAGGAACAGTCCGAGTGACAATGAACTGACACTAACCCTGAGGAGAAGGACGTGGGGCTTTGGGGAGGGGATGGAAGCTCAGCATGACCTGGCAATGCATGCTTCAGCCCATCAAGCCAGTTTCATCCTGGTCTGGATAAAAACATGGCCAGCTGTGGCCTTGCAAGTAACACTAGACACTTTGGAGAAGTAGAACTGTGAAAGATGCATTGTAGTA
>NW_024515779.1:0-344 GCF_017590135.1 Pyrgilauda ruficollis
TTTTTTTGTCCTTCCCACCCCTCGCTGGCACAGCTCAGGGCTGCCAGGCTGAAGGAGCCTCTTTGGGAAGCCGTGAGGAGTGCGGGGTTCTCGTCTGAAATGTCACGATAAAGCAATGTTCTCCTCTGGCGGCTGCACAAAGGTCACCGCGGCAGGAAAAGAGCCAGCGAGAGAAAACGGTGCATCACGGGGTCAGAAGGGCAAGGAAATGGCACCTTGCAAAGCCTCAGTGTTTGGTTTTTGGTTTTTTAAAAATGTTATTTTATTTTAAATTGATTTTAATTCTTATATTTTTATTTTGATTTAATTGATTTTACTTTTATATTTTATTTTTAATTTATTTT
>NW_024515780.1:0-344 GCF_017590135.1 Pyrgilauda ruficollis
CAAAGCTGGAATGTCTGGACATGGAGCTGGGGTCTTGAGGGAGCATACTCCCCAGAAGTGCTGAGACCTACAGCTCTGCTGGCCCTCGCTGTTGCATGACTGGGAGGAGTGCTGGGCAGACCCACACTTTTTTGTGCACAGAAATCAGGCATCAGCTTTTGTGGTGTTGCTGTGAACAAAAGGAAGAACCATTTCAGCCTGAGGCTGGTGACACAAAGGAACAGGTTGCCCAGTGAGTCTGCACAGACCCTGAGGTTCAACACAGTTCTGAGCAACCAGGTCCAGTGCAAGATGTCCCAGCACACAGCAGGGCATTGCACTAGGTCGTCTCTGAAGATGCCTCC
>NW_024515781.1:0-344 GCF_017590135.1 Pyrgilauda ruficollis
CGATGGCGCGCAGCAGCTCGGGTTTGATCGGTCCCAGAGCCCCCAAAGCCCCCCAGAGCCCCCCAGAAGGGTCCCAAAGCCCCCAGCCCCACCTTCGGAGGGGTGCTCGAAGCCGCAGTCCACGATGGCGCGCAGCAGCTCGGGTTTGAGCAGGAAGTCGCGGAAGCCGGAGCTGTGGATGGACACGTAGGAGCCCTTCACGTCCTTCTTGGGCGCCGCCTCGGCCCCGTCCGGCCCCGCCGCGTTCTCCACCTCGTCATCCTCGTAGTCCAGCAGCTCGTTGTCCACGTCGTTCTCCGCCATGCTGGCCACGGCAGCCTCCCACGGCAGCTCCTCCCTGGGGG
>NW_024515782.1:0-344 GCF_017590135.1 Pyrgilauda ruficollis
TCACTGTCCTGATGCTAGAGTGATTTTGCCTGCCTTCCATTTCCTCCATATCTCACAGGGAAGCAGAGGGAGCGAGCAGCTCTGTGGGCTTCTGGCTGTTGGCCTGGGTCAAACCACCCCACAGCCAGCTACCCCACAACAGGAAAAGCGTAGACTTTGGGGCATGTACCCCAAATACAGCTCTCCCAACGTAAAAAATTTAATTGAGGAAAAGAAAATCAATAGCCTTTCAATTGTCTCTTCTAAAATATTTATTACTTCTCCTCGTATGAAAAAGCCCAAAGTACAAATTGGTATGGGTGAAGAACCATACTTACACTAGTAAAAACATTGGTGCCTCATTA
>NW_024515783.1:0-344 GCF_017590135.1 Pyrgilauda ruficollis
CATTGGCCCGGCAGAGTCACGTGACACCGCCCCCTCCCCCGGCGCCGCCTCGCCTCAGCGCTCCGCGCGCTGCCATTGGCCCGCCGGCACCACGTGATCCCTCCTCTTCCCCGCGGCGTTGCCAGGCAACCCCCGCTCGCGGCGCCGGGAGGGGCGGGGCTTCCCCTCCTCGCGCTGCCATTGGCGTGAGGTCCCCACGTGACGCTCGCCTCACCCCGCGTTGCCCGGCAACGCCCGCGCCCGCGCTTCCGGCCTCCCCTCCCCGCGCTCCCATTGGCCGCCGCCGCCCCCGCTGGACTCCGCCCCCAACTTCCGCTTTCCATTCCCGGCACCGCCCCGCCCCT
>NW_024515784.1:0-344 GCF_017590135.1 Pyrgilauda ruficollis
GGTTGTCCCCAAGGTGCCACCGCCCCCATCCTCTGGATGAGTTTTGGCACGGGAAAATCCAGGGCGGGAGCAACAACCGCCCCTTCGTGCGGAGCAGCGCCCGGTTCTGTGACATTCCTGGTGCCTGAGCCACAGGATCCAGCAGGAAACGTCCCCAGCCGGGCTTTGTGTCACCCAGCAGGGCCACCGCGGGCTGGGTGTCCTCCCTGCCGGGGTGACAGCGCTGTCACCTCACCACACTTCCCTTTCCCTGCTGCTTCCCTCCCTTTGTTCCCTGGTCCCGGCATGATTTGGAGGCTGGGAGTGGTGTGGAGGAGGGGGAGGTGACAGCTGGTGGCTTCTCC
>NW_024515785.1:0-344 GCF_017590135.1 Pyrgilauda ruficollis
TCGGGCCCGCCCGGGACCCCCCGCTCCGTCCCCCCGGCCGCTGATTTTGGGGGGGGGTCCCGAGGCCCCCCCAGCCCCCGGAGCTGCCGCTCTGCCCCCGCCCAGTGCCCGCTCCCAGTGCTCCCAATAAAGCTTCCCAGTTGGCCCCGGGGCCGTTTATTGGGGGGCCATGGGGAGGGGTTTGGGGTGGGGGGAGATGGGACGGGTTTGGGAAAAGGGAGGGGGACAAAGGTTGGGGGCTGGGCCCGGGGGGAGCGGGAGGCGGAGGAGGAGGATGGATGGATGGATGAAGAAGGAAGAGGTGGAAGAGGGGTGCTCGCCCCCCGCCCCATGGCCAGCGCCGG
>NW_024515786.1:0-343 GCF_017590135.1 Pyrgilauda ruficollis
AACTGTGTACAGGTAGTAATGGCCTTATGGGTTTGGGTTTTTTTTTAATGCAACCAGATTTATCATATTTAATCCATGGACATATCAAAACCATTATATTTTCACTGGATGGCAACTAATTACACCTGTTGCTTTAAAGGGTACTTTTAATACAACTGTCCAGCTTTGCCTTTGCACTCGGGGAAGCAGATGTGCTCTGACAAGAGCTTATGCTGCAGTATGTTTGAAAGAAATGCTAACAGTGCCCCTAATGTTATCTCTACTTTATGTGATATTATCTCATCTGCAGGAATTAAATCTCTGCTTTGCATTATAAAACAGAAGAGCACTAAAGAAAAAAAAA
>NW_024515787.1:0-2798 GCF_017590135.1 Pyrgilauda ruficollis
CGGGGTCTGCGGGACCCCCAGAGACCCCCGGGGGGGTCAGGGACACCCGGGGGGGACAGGGAGACCCCCAAAGGGGACAGAGGGGACAGGGACCCTCCCCGTGTCCCCAGAGGGGACAGAGAGACCCCCAAAGGGACAGGGAAAGCCCAAGGGGGGACAGAGAGGACAGGGAGACCCCCCGAGAGACCCCCAGAGGGGACAGAGGGGACAAAGGGGACAGGGACCCCCCCCAGGGGACAGTGTCCCCCCCAGCGGTGGCAGTGTCACCGTTTGGGTCAGACCCCCCCAAAAGGGACAGAGGGGACAGGGACCCCCCCCCAAAGGGGACAGAGTGACAGTGTCCCCCCCAGCGGTGGCAGTGTCACCGTTTGGGTCACACCGGGGCGTGAACGGGGCCGGGGGTGACACCGAGGTGACACCGAGGTGACAAACGGCACCGGGGGTGGCACCAGGGGTGGGGGTGGCCCCGGGGCTGGGGGTGGCACCGGGGGTGGCCCCGGGCGGGGTCCCCTCCCTGTCACCGCCGGGGTCATGGGGCATTTTGGGGACACTTTTGGGGATGTTGGGGACACTTTGGGGACACTCAGGGACACTTCTGGGGACATTTGGGGACCCTGGGGACCCTTGGTGACACTGATGACACCTCTGGGGACACTGGGAACATTTTGGGGATGTTGGGGACACTTTGGGGACACTCTGGTGACCCTGGTGACACTCTGGTGGCCCTTGGTGATCCTTGGTGACACTGGTGGCCCTTGGGGACACTTTGGGGACACCTGGGGACCCCTGGGGATGCTTTGGTGACCCTGGTGACCCTGGTGATCCTTGGGGACGCTCTGGTGGCCCTCGGTGGCCCTTGGGGACCCTTGGTGACGCTCTGGGGACACCTGGGGACACTCTGATGACCCTGGTGACACTTTGGGGACACCCTGGTGGCCCTGGGGACACCCTGGTGACACTCTGGTGACACCCTGGTGGCCGTGGTGACACTCTGATGACCCTGGTGATCCTTGGGGACACCCTGGTGACACCCTGGTGACCCTGGTGACACTCTGGGGACCCCTGGTGGCCCCGGGGACGCTCTGGGGACACCCTGGTGGCTCTGGTGGCCTTGGTGACATTGGTGGCCCTGGTGGCCCTGGTGGCCCTGGTGACACTCTGGTGACATTGGTGACACCCTGGTGACACCCTGGTGGCCCTGGTGACACCCTGGTGGCCCTTGGTGACACTCTGGTGACACTCTGGTGGCCCTGGTGACCTTGGGGACACCCTGGTGGCCCTTGGTGACCCTTGGTGGCACTCTGGTGAAACCCTGGTGACATTGGTGGCCCCGGTGGCCGGACGCGGCGCACTCACCGAACACGTAGAGCACGGCGGCGCCGCCCGAGGCCGCCAGGAGCCCCCCCAGGCGCAGCAGCAGCGGCCGCAGGGACCCCCGGGACCCCCGGGAGTGGGGAGGGTCCTGGGGGGCCTCGGGGGCGCCACCCGACACCTGGGGACAGGGGGGACAGGTGAGAGGGGACAGGGGGGACAGGTGAGACAGGGGGGACAGGTGAGAGGGGACACCTGAGGGGACAGGAACCCCCAGGAGCCACAGGGACCCCCGGGGCGGCTCCTCCGGGGGCTGGGGGTGTCACTGGATACCTGGGGACACCTGGGGACACCTGGGGACACCTGGGGACACCTGGGGACACCTGGGGACACCTGGGGACAGCCTGCGGGGACAGAGGGGACAGTGGGGACACTTTGGGGCATTTTGGGGACACTTTTGGGGATGTTGGGGACACTTTGGGGACACTCAGGGACACTTCTGGGGACATTTGGGGACCCTGGGGACCCTTGGTGACACTGATGACACCTCTGGGGACACTGGGAACATTTTGGGGATGTTGGGGACACCTGGGGACACTCAGGGACACTTCTGGGGACATTTGGGGACCCTGGTGACACTTTGGGGACACTTTGGGGACACTCTGGTGACCCTGGTGACACTCTGGTGGCCCTTGGTGATCCTTGGTGACACTGGTGGCCCTTGGGGACACTTTGGGGACACCTGGGGACCCCTGGGGATGCTTTGGTGACCCTGGTGACCCTGGTGATCCTTGGGGACGCTCTGGTGGCCCTGGTGGCCCTTGGTGACCCTGGTGACACTCTGGTGGCCCTGGTGACACCCTGGTGACACCCCGGTGGCCCTGGTGGCCCTTGGTGACATTGGTGGCCCTGGTGACACTCTGGTGGCCCTTGGTGACACCCTGGTGGCCCTTGGTGGCCCTTGGTGGCCCTTGGTGACACCCTGGTGACATTGGTGGCCCTGGTGACATTGGTGGCCCTGGTGACCCTGGTGGCCCTTGGTGACACCCCGGTGGCCCTGGTGACCCTGGTGGCCCTGGTGACACTCTGGTGACATTGGTGACACCCTGGTGACACCCTGGTGGCCCTGGTGACACCCTGGTGGCCCTTGGTGACACTCTGGTGACACTCTGGTGGCCCTGGTGACCTTGGGGACACCCTGGTGGCCCTTGGTGACCCTTGGTGACCCTTGGTGACACCCTGGTGACACCCTGGTGGCACTCTGGTGACACCCTGGTGACATTGGTGGCCCCGGTGGCCGGACGCGGCGCACTCACCGAACACGTAGAGCACGGCGGCGCCGCCCGAGGCCGCCAGGAGCCCCCCCAGGCGCAGCAGCAGCGGCCGCAGGGACCCCCGGGACCCCCGGGAGTGGGGAGGGTCCTGGGGGGCCTCGGGGGCGCCACCCGACACCTGGGGACGGGGGGGACAGGTGAGACAGGGGGGAC
>NW_024515787.1:3192-4460 GCF_017590135.1 Pyrgilauda ruficollis
GGCGGGGCCGCTGAGGGCGCGGCGGGGCCCGGGGCTCCCGGGGGTCGCGGGGGTCCGGGGGGTCCCGGGGGTCGCGGCCCGGACCCGCCGCAGCCCCCAGGCCGCCGCTCGGCCCGCCATGGACGCCGCCATGTTGCTGTACGGCAACGCGCCGGCGCGGGAGCGGCGGCCAATGGGAGCCGCTGGGTGCGTAAGAGGGGAGCCAATCAGAGGAGAGCGGTGAGGGAGAGGGGAGGGGCGAGGCGGACTGCCAATGGGGGTGTGGGGAAGGCGGGGCCAGCGGCGCGGCAGCCAATCAGAGCGAAGGCGGGAAACGCGCGGAGCCGGGCCCGGGGCAATGGCGGGGTCGCGACCCCCGGAAGCGGCACCAAAACCCCCAAAACCTGCCCCAAAATGGGCCTGGAAACCAGCCCCAAATCCCCCAAAACTGGCCCCAGAACGTGCCCTGAAACCAGCCCCAAATCCCCCGAAACAAGCCTGGAAATCAGCCCAAATTTCCCCCCAAAACTTGCCCCAAAATGGGCCCCAAAACCAGCCCCAAACCCCTGAAATTTGCCCCAAAAAGGACCTGGAAACCAGCCCCAAATCCCCCGAAACTTGCCCCAAAAACCAGGCCCCAAAACGAGCCCAAAGTTCCCCCAAAACGGTCCTGGAAAGCAGCCCCAAACCTTCTAGAACAGGCCCCAAAACCAGCCCCAAATTCCCCAAAACTGGCCCCAAAATGGGCCTGGAAATCAGCCCAAATCTCCCCCAAAACTGGCCCCAAAACCAACCCTAAAACCTCCAAAACTGAGGCCCCAAAACCAGCCCAAAGTTCCCCCAAAACGGTCCTGGAAAGCAGCCCCAAACCTTCTAGAACAGGCCCCAAAACCAGCCCCAAATCCCCCAAAACTGGCCCCAAAACCATCCCTAAACCCCCCGAAACTTGCCCCAAAACCAGCCCCAAATCCCCCAAAAATGGTCTCAAAACCAGCCCCAAATCTTGCCCCAAAATGGGCCTGGAAAGCAGCACAAATTTCCCCTAAAACCAGCCCAAATTTCCCTCAAAACTTGGCCCCAAACCAGCCCCAAATCCTCTGAAACTGGCCCCAAAACCTGCCCTAAAACCTGCCCCAAAACCAGCCCAAATTTCCCCAAAACCTGCCCCAAACCAGCCCAAATTTCCCCCAAAACCTGCCCCAAAACCAGCCCCAATTTCTCCCAAAACCATCCCCAAAGCAGCCCCAAATCCCCCGGAATTTGCCCCAAAATCGAAGCTGTGCCGCGGT
>NW_024515788.1:0-343 GCF_017590135.1 Pyrgilauda ruficollis
CCCCAGAGCAGCGATATCTCTCACCACCAGTGGTAGATACAGTGTCTGAGGGTAGGGGCAGCACAGTGCCTGCCCCCATGTACTGGCCAGCTGCGCAGAAGGTGTCTGCCTCCTAGAGAAACCTCCTCTGCAGAGAATGAGCACTAAACATGTTGGATCCTCCCAAAGCAATGGCCACTGTGTCTGACAACCAGTGTGTGTGGAAGATAAACAAGTTACCGGGATGGAAGGTCTGACAAGGAGGGGATATGCTGGGAGCTGCAAGTGAGGAAACTTGTGAACATCAGCGGGTGCCCACACTTCCATTCAAATGCAGTCACAGACTATTCTGAGTTGGAAGGGA
>NW_024515789.1:0-343 GCF_017590135.1 Pyrgilauda ruficollis
AAAAAAAAAAAATAGCAAAATGATGGTTTATTCATGCTTTTCTGTAGTGGGAGAAATCTTTTGTGTTTGAGCTGCATAGGCAGGAGTTTCCTGAGGCAGATTGAACTTTGGCAGATATTTGGGATAGTGTGCATGGCAGCAAAGAACACAGTGAAGCTTAGGTGGTGTTAAAATTGTACAGAGACATTGTTCAGCCTTCAGCAGCTTCATCACAAATGAAATGTAACAACTGCAGGGATTTCCACAGACTGTTTAGTAAAATTCACTTGTGATGCTCATCACAACCCTAGAACACAAATTCATTGCAAGTTTTGCAGTGTAATAACTCCACAGTTATTGTCAA
>NW_024515790.1:0-343 GCF_017590135.1 Pyrgilauda ruficollis
GACTTCCCTGTGAGTTGGGTCAGGTCTGCATATCAGCCCCTCCACTCCCCTTGGAAGGGAGTCTCCTATCACAACTATCCTTCTTTTCCTGTTAGCAGAGGAGGTCTTGATGCAGGGTGCAGGTGGTGTCATTTCAGGAGGCCCCACCATCCCAGAAGGATCTTGCCCCACCTCATCAGTTGTTTGGCCTTCTAGGTCCAGAGCCCCAGACCTGTTGTAAAAGGTACCAGTCCTACTTGTCAAATTCAGAGGAAGAGGAACCTTCTTGCTGGTACGTGCTGTGATGCACCTCCAGCCTTCATCTTTATCAGACCCCTGGCTAACAGTCCTTTGACTAATTACC
>NW_024515791.1:0-343 GCF_017590135.1 Pyrgilauda ruficollis
ATAAATAAATAAATAAATAAAAATATAGATATTTTCATTTTAAAATAGCAGAAAATGGAAGTAAAATCTCTTGTTACCCTTGGACAAGGCCACCAAACCTCGAGGGGCTGCAGATCAAGGCCCTTGAGGAGCCAACTTTCCTGAGCAGATCAGAGGGAAGATTCCAAAGGGCAGCCTGCATGTACAGTGAGCACTGCTGGATAAACTCCAGCATCTGGGCAGGACGAGGAGGGGGGAAAACAACAAAAACAGAGCTTCAGAAGAAGAAGAACCATTTAAAATTCATAAATCTGACTATATAACATATGTATAAAATCTGGAATATATATATATATATATATAT
>NW_024515792.1:0-343 GCF_017590135.1 Pyrgilauda ruficollis
AGCCCCAGCTCCAGGTATGGCATCCCTGGCACCCACCACACTCCCACGGCTCCTCACCGGACAAAGTACTTGGCCCAGGCCTGGTGGTACTTGTCCCCAGGGCTGCCCTTCAGTGTTCCCCTCCCTGTCATTGCTCCGTTCGTCTTCATCCACACCGGGGAGGTCCAAGGGCTGGCATAGAGAGACAGCGGCCTCTTGGCCACTGCCTGGGCTGCTTGGAGGATGGGGATCTAGGGAGAAGTGGGATGGCTCAGAGATCTCTGGGTCTGTCCCAGTGCTGGACAGCAGGAGGAGTCACCTCCCCGCCAGAGGCAGGAAGGAGTTCCCTTTCCCCATCCCACCC
>NW_024515793.1:0-343 GCF_017590135.1 Pyrgilauda ruficollis
CTACACTTTGGATGTTTTAAAGCAAAACAGCAATCCAAAATAAAGGACTGAGGAGAACAGAGGCCATTGTGCTTAGCAAAGATACAAAAAAAACCCCAAAAAAACCAAAAACAAAAACAACAGCCCCTTCCTGACCTTCTCAGTGAAACTCAGCTCTGAAGAGCTCTGGAGGGACTCTCACTCCACCTCTCTCACCTCAGGAACTGGTGAGTTCAACACCGAGAAATTGAAACTGAGTGTGATGGAACCTTGTTGGTAAGAGAGGGCAGAAAGATGAATTTTATAATCCTCTGGGAGGAGGAAAAGAGAGCTCCTGCTTTGGGGGGGGGGGGGGGGGGGGGGG
>NW_024515794.1:0-343 GCF_017590135.1 Pyrgilauda ruficollis
TAGCCTTTTGCTACTTTGTAAGTTCATTGCTTGAAGTTCTTTTCATGCTGATCCTGCAGCCAGCGGTGCAGCCGCTGGTTGTGTCCATGTGCTGCGTCTTGTCTCGCTGCTCTTCACTCTTACCTCACCATACTCGTGGCCAGCTCCATCTTCCTTTCATGACTTTGTATATTCCATCTCTAAATCCTGTCTCACCACCCAGTCCTGAGGTCAGCTTGGCTCATTTCACCTTTTTTTGCGACACGCTGTTCGTCTCGCATCGGTCACATCTTTGGGGTCTCCATGTGTTGGAATAAGTCAGCTGACACTCCATGTCCTTCATGCAGAAAGCCAATTCTTTATT
>NW_024515795.1:0-343 GCF_017590135.1 Pyrgilauda ruficollis
CCGCCCCATGACGTAACGCACTCGTGACTGCAACGCGATCGTTTATTGGCTCATTATTTCGGCACGGCGGCCAATCAGCGGCGAGGCCCCGCCCCTCAGCCAATCAGGAGCCGGAGGGCGGACAAGGAGCCGCGCCATTGGCTGTCGCCCAGCAACAGCCGTGACATCACCGGAAGTGTGTCGCTGCGTCCAATCAGCGGCGAGGACGCCACAGGGATCGCTCCCATTGGGCGGCGGCTGCACCAATGGGGAGCGAGGGGCGGAGCCTCGGTCGGCTCTTAAAGGGGCAGCGCCCCAGGGTGGGGGTGACCCCCGAGTGACCCCGGGAGCCACTTCCGGTCAC
>NW_024515796.1:0-343 GCF_017590135.1 Pyrgilauda ruficollis
GGCCCCGAACCCCCCCTGCCTGGAACCCCCCCACACCCCTGGGTGTGTCACCTGGGGGGGACATGGGGCTGTGGGGACGCAGCACACCCAGGACAGAGCACTGGGGACACCCCCCAGCCCCCCCCCAGTCCTAACTCGGCCGTTTTAGGGTTCTTTTGGGGGTGTCCCCTGCGGGTCTGGGCTCTGCTGGGACAGTCCCCAAGCGCTGGCCTTGTCCCCTTGTCCTGGAGCCGGGGGGGGCTCGATGGTGGGACTGCCCCACCCTGACTGTCCCTGTCCCTGTCCCATCCCTGTCCCCGTGTCCTATCCCTCTCCTCATCCCTGTCCCAGACCGTGTCCATGT
>NW_024515797.1:0-343 GCF_017590135.1 Pyrgilauda ruficollis
CGGGGGGATTTTTTGAGCCCAATTTCCTGCCGGGCAGAGCCCCCAGATTTTCAATTTTGCGGCTTCCGGGAGCTCCTAAATTGGGGAGGGGGACCCCGGGCTTTAACCCAGGGGTGGGGGCGGCTGGGACGGAATTTGAGGAGGGGTCTCAGCCCCTCCCCCCCCCCAGAGCGGCAGCTGTGGGTGGAGGAGGGGCAGGACCTGGTGCTGGACTGCGCGCTGCCCTGGCACGGCGCGTCCCACGGCGCCAAGACCTACAGCTTCTACCAGGTCCCGCGACCCCTCCCCAAATTAAACCCCCTCTCCAAACCCCCAGACCCCCCCAGACCCTTTTTTTCTCCCC
>NW_024515798.1:0-4452 GCF_017590135.1 Pyrgilauda ruficollis
AAACAGAAGGGCGGGGTTTCCATCGGAGACAGGCGGGAGATGAGGCCAATCGGAACAAAAGAGAGAGAGGCTGGGATTGAAGCGTCTCGCCAATGCCGGTCCGCCGCTGGCAGAGCCGTTGAGGGGAGGCGGGGGCGGTTTAACCTCTGCGGCGGGGGCGGCGGCGGGGCGGGCGTGCGCGGGGGCCGGCTGCCGCCTCGGGAGGGTCCCCGCCGTGATGCGGCGTCACCTGGGTTACGCGCTGCGCCTCGCAGGCCCGCAGCTGCGTGGGAGGAGGGCTGAGATCGCCCGAGGAGGCGGTGGGATAGCGGGGACATGTCCTCGTCGAGGCTGGCTGCAGCACTCGCGCGGCGCGGCCGCGGCCCTTCCTCCGTCCCCGCTCGGTGCGCGCCGCGCACGGCGGGCGGGGGGCAGCGCTGCCGCTCCGCGCCGGAGCCCTGGACGCGCCGGGCTGCATCGCGCAGGCTTGTAAAGAAATTAATAAAGATATTATTGTTACGCTGTGACAGCCGGTCTAGCCGGAGATGTGCGACACAAAGCCGCGTTGCTTACCTGAATATTTTGTAGAGAATTTAAAGATATTTCACTGCGGCGAAGGTTATTTCTGCTTACAAATCTCAAATTATTCAGGTGGAATATTAAAACCTTGTAAGATTCGGGGGGATGGGGAGGCATGGCTCGGGGAATTGTCTGTGCACCAGGAAAGCGTTTTTACTGTTTGACTCTGAAATTTATTGACTCTTTTCCTTTGAAAAAAGTCTCAAAACTGCTGTGATTGTGACGGTAGTGGTCAGTACTGGAGCATCAATTCCGTACAAAATTTAGGAACGTGTGTTTATTGCGTTACACCACGCTCTGTGCTAAATTCGTATTGATGTGTGTGTGAGCGCGGCATGGCTGCTGACTCGATTCCTCCTAATACACGAGCTTAAAACCTGGCTGTTAGTGGATGAAATCCAATTTCCATTCTAAGCTCCCTGGGAGACAGCCTTAGTTTTAGCAATCACTTACCATTAATACTGCCCCAAACAATTTTTAATATTTAAAATACACGCATCATATATAATATATAGCACATCACCTCTGCTTATAAATTACAAGTCAGATTGGTAATGCATTATAGGATATTAAACCGTGCACATGCTAACACATCTAAACAGGCTCCTGACCAAATGCATTCACAAATTAAGATCTCAATCCAGCGCTACATAGGAAACTTCCAATGACTTCTTTGGGAATTGTTTCCCAGGAATCTGATATCTATCCTCTTTGCCAGCAGATGAAATAGATGCAGCAGATTCAGTAAAAATCTGATAGCATAAATGGTCAGAAAAATGATTGTATAAAAATGGAACTTTCTTACTCATCATATACCCCTTGTATCTAAGATACTCTGACTCATAATTGCTTAGTTTACTGACTGAAATAAAATTCTAGGCTTCTGTTACCTTGGCAGTTGCTGACACAATGATGGTACAGCAAACTGGGGACTGGTTGTATCTCTTCCATTTTCTTTACTAAGTTACAGCCAAAGAATTTTATTAGTATTTGAGCCAGAAAGAGCACGGCATGACTTGTAAATCTCAGGTCCAGTTTGTAGGGTCATCAGTCCTAAGAGGCCTCTTTTTATTTGTAAACCAAGCAAATGTCTTGCAGAAACTTTTGAAGACAAAAATAAAAACCACGATGTTCGAATCAAGCCATCTTGAGTCAATTTCCGCAGTGGACTGGATAAATTATAACACTGCTCTCTTTATCTCACTGACTATGTCCCATTCATCTGTAGCAACATTGAAACAAACAATTCTCTGGTTTTTAGACCACATCTGTTTTACTGTGCCCCCTGCACCAATTTTAATTATGTGACAGATCTGATTGGATTCAGCACCTGCAAGTCCTCCCTTTGGGATCTCCAATTAGCTTATAAAGCATTTACTTGATTGCATTCTTGAAACTAAAGTATTGTTTCATCCTAAAGACAGAAATATTAAAGTGTAGAATAAAAAAAGGTTTTAACGTGGTAAGTGTCTATGTTGTTTGTGTATCTAGCTTCCATAAGCTTAGAGGAAAAAGTGGTAATCCTGAAACCTAATTTCCTCAGACTCAGCAGATGTCTGTCCTGTGTTAGCCTGTTTCTTTACTGACAGCTGTTTCACAAGTGCCTCCCCTCGTCTCTACAGAATGCCTTTTGTTTAATGATTTCCCTCTACGTTATCTCCCATCCCACTTAGACAAGCTTTTTCGACTTTTCTAGTAGTTTTAGAAGGTTTTTGTATTGTTTCAAGAAAGGCTTATATTTGAAAAAGCTAGCTTTAGCTAAGTAACTAACCTCTCAGCTAGTTTCTTATTAACAGCTCTAATTAACTAGGCAGATAGCTGCACGTAATCAACATTTGAACAAATAACGGTTTAGTATTAAGGGAAGTTTCAATTATTACAGCCATGCTTCAGAATATGCACTTTTTCGCCTTATTTAATTGCTTGGAGCAGTGATAATGAAGGTCTAAGGGGGAATATCGCATTAAGTGCAGCCCTCTAGTGGCAGAGGTCACTTGGAGTTTAAAGCAAGCTGGGTCTTTGTCATGGGTTGGGGCAGTGAAAGGAACAGCTTTTAGCAAAATGCAGGCAACTGCCCTGCATTGTTCATGGTCTGAAGCAAGGCTGAAAATAGTTGTGGCGGCCTGTAATACCACCGTGCTCCCGCTCTGTTGTAATATCTGTGCAGAAAGTAATCATGGAAAATATAAAAAAGCATGTATCAGTAGAGTTTTCCTCTTTTTCCAAGTCTGTCATCTGTTCATCTTTTCTGTTTTCAAACAGCTCCAGACTGGCATACCTGACCAGAGGTTTTTCAAACAGTTGTGGAGTCTTGATTTCTTTCCTGTCTGTATCAGTCCTATCCTGCTGTATAATGTATTCTGTAACTTCAGTAAGAGGTTGTTCAGAGATGACATGGAGTACACATTCCATTTGCCAGCTTTATTTCTAAAATCATTCTCAGCTGGTGGAGATATGGATGGTAGTATTCAAATTAATCCCTTCCACAGACATGAAGCCTGTGCTTAGAATTGAAAGGGACTAGGAACTGGGAGAAATTAAGCATATATATTAACAAATAGAAATCTGCATAACAACTCAGGTGAAGTTTTAGTAAACGTCACTTAATCTGATCAAGTCTACTTTGTGGAACAAGACTCAATCTCCTGTTTCTTTTAGAGGTGATGGATAGTTCTCATCTGACTAACATGATGAGGAGCTCATTTTTCCCCTTATGGGAAATATGACAGAGTCCAATAATCATTAGATGAAAAACGATACCTCTTAAACATCCTGGCTAGGTAAAAGAAAACAGATTCTGTCTTTGTCCAAAAGGACTGTCAGCTTTTTATTACTGGATGGTTGCTGTGACTCCTGTAAAGTTTGGCTTTGCTAAAATTACAGTTAGTGAAACTCAGAAGTTTCTTTCAAGTCTTTAACATCCATCTTTTTTTTATGAAACTTTTTTTTTCTCCAGTAACCTACCAGTTAAACTATTATTACTGTTGATTAGGTTATCCAATTGTTACTTGTTTAGATACTGCAGAATTTGTTCATCAGTAAATATTTTTTCATTTCAGTGGAACTTCTCCAAGCAATATTAACCTGAAAAAATCAAACCCAGCATTTGGGAAAAAATTTGAAAATGTAATAGACAGAAAATGACCCGATTATCTAATTTTCCACATTTACATTGCTTTTATTATCTGCATTATGTTGTATATATTGCTGAACTAAAAGCCAAATGTTAACAGTCATACTCTTCACTGAAAAGAGCGTGGACAACTGCTAAACCTTTTCATATTGTAAATCATTGCTGAGTAGTAGCTTTCTTTTTCTGGGAAACTGAGGATGATAAAATCAGTAAAAATGTGACTATATTATTTGTCATAACGTGAATATATCGGCTAAAATTCTTTTTCTGGTGGTGGAAGAAGGAAGTGTTAGTAGGAAATCAATGTCTTCTCTCTCAGCAGAGAGGTCACCTGTCTCCTATTCTGACAAAGTTCCTCAAAATTCACAGATCCTTTTTTTTGGACTTTTCTTCAGGAATAAGGAATTGAATTGATCTAAGTTCTTCATTGCTGAGTCTGTAAGTCACATTTATAAGGGGTTACCCAGGGACTTACCCAGATCTCAGTGTAGAAAACAAGACAGCCTCAGGACAAGATAATTTTCTCCTCTTCCAAAGAATTGACATTATGGATCTGAAATTTTCAGATATCTGAAGCTCCAGTGGCTCAACACTCCAAAAAATGATCCCCTGCTGATATTTATGTACAGTAATTTAAAGACCTTTCATTTCTCAGAATGAAAAAAAGAAAAGGACTAGATTTCAGTTGCCTTCCAAAAACGGTAATATATTCTGTCGTCTTTAGGTTTTGTTTTGGGTTTTTGGTTTGTTTTGGTTTGGTT
>NW_024515799.1:0-343 GCF_017590135.1 Pyrgilauda ruficollis
GGACCCAGTGCGACCCCGAGGAGATCATCGTGCTCTCGGACTCGGATTAGCCCCGCCCACCCGCTCTGGCCCCGCCCCCGCTCTGCAAGCCACGCCCCTTTGCGCTCAAGCCCCGCCCCTTCGGTTCATCCCCCAATAAACTCCGCCTTTTGTTTATCTCACGGCTCCGCCCCTTTGTGGGCGTGGTCTGCGCGGACCGCTCCCGCTCTGTCGCGAGATGACGTCACCGAGGGGGGTGTGGTCTGGGCGGGTAAAGGGACGCGGCGCCTTTAAGGGGGCGTGGTCTGGGCGGGGGGCGTGGCCGGCGCGTCCAAGATGGCGGCGGCGGCTCCGTGAGGGCCGA
>NW_024515800.1:0-343 GCF_017590135.1 Pyrgilauda ruficollis
TGCTGCTTTCCCTTTCCAGGAATCTGGGATGTTTCTCTGTCTCTCCCCTTTCAGCCTCCTGAGACCAAGCACTTCCAATTTGTCTTCTCCAATGACTGCAGAGGGTGTTTCCTCCAGGACCTTGCCTCTTGGATTTGTTTCTCCTGTCTGATTCACAGACCCCCAGTTTGTTTGATCTCCCAGGGCCGGCATTTCCAGCAGCTCCCTGGGGCTCCATGAAAGGGGAGTGAGGAAGAAGAGTTCACATGTGCTACACAGAAATCTCCATATTTTAAAGGGTATCCTGTATCCCCGCTGGAACATTTTTAATGGTCCACAAATCAGAAAAGAAAAAAAAAAAAAA
>NW_024515801.1:0-343 GCF_017590135.1 Pyrgilauda ruficollis
GGCGTACGGGAACAAGGGAAAAGAGGGGCACCTGGGGACATCATGGGGACATCGAGACCCAAGGGGGTACATGGCCCACGATGTCCCCCATGCCTCGATATCCCCCCAATGTCCCCGAGTCTCCAACGTCCCCGATGTCCCCAATATCCCCCAATGTTCCCGATGTCTCCAATGTCCCCAACATCCCCATTGTCCCGTGTCCCCCAATATCCCCCGATGTCCCCAATATCACCGCTGTCCCTGTGTCCCTGCTGTCCCCATGTCCCTGATGTCCCCAACGTCCCCGCTGTCCCGTGTCCCTGATGTCCCCGATGTTCCTGCTGTCCCCGCTGTCCCCGCTGTC
>NW_024515802.1:0-343 GCF_017590135.1 Pyrgilauda ruficollis
GTCTAAAAATCTGCTGTGCTCTCCTACAATTTTCTTAGCCTATGCACATGAGCTAAAACTTTTTCTCTGCTAATTTTATGGTGAAACAATTTTTTATTTTTGTCCTCTGAAGAGCCTGAACTGTTTTCTCCCTTCTTCCCTCTCCTGTCTGTAAGAACAGGGGGTCTGTACCCACAGCTACCTGACTGAAGAGTTTAAGCAGAAAAGCTGCTGGAGTTGTGCCTCCAAGGAGAGGATCCTTTGTGGCAGCCAGATCTCCAGGAAATTCACACTCTGACCCCCCAAATAGAGGAATTCTCCTCCCCACCAACCCAGGATGTGCAACAACAGCAGCAGCATCACC
>NW_024515803.1:0-343 GCF_017590135.1 Pyrgilauda ruficollis
TCAGTGCCCCGGGATACCGGAGCTCCAAACCCGGGCGGACGGATGCCCCGTGCCCCGCGGTACCACACCCCCCGTGGCCAGGTGCCCGCCCGCTGCGGTGCCGCCCCGGTTGGGCGGAGCCGCCCCGGTCCCGCCCGTCCCGGCCCGGCCGAGCGGAGCTGCGGCGGCTGCGCGGCGGGGCCGCCATGAGCGACGAGCGGCTGCGGGCGGTGCGCGACCGCGTCCGGCCCTTCCCGGACTTCCCGGAGCCCGGCGTGCTGTTCCGGTGCGGCCGGGATGGGCATGGCATGGGACGGGAGCGGGATGGAGGTGGGGGTGAGGATGGGAACGGGGACGGGGATGG
>NW_024515804.1:0-343 GCF_017590135.1 Pyrgilauda ruficollis
TTTTTTTTTTTAGGACTTTTTGGGCGGGGGAGAATTTTGGGATGGTTTTAGAATTTGGGGGTATTTTGGGGATTTTTTTTTTTTGAGAATTTTCAGGAATTTGGGGGATTTTTGGGGGAATTTTTGGGGAATTATTAGGGATTTTGGGGGAATTTTGGGACATTTTTTAAATTTGGGGTGTTTGGGGGATTTTTTGGGGAATTATTAGGGATTTTGGGGGAATTTTGGGACATTTTTTAAATTTGGGGTGTTTGGGGGATTTTTTGGGGAATTATTAGGGATTTTGGGGGAATTTTGGGACATTTTTTAAATTTGGGGTGTTTGGGGGATTTTTTGGGATATT
>NW_024515805.1:0-343 GCF_017590135.1 Pyrgilauda ruficollis
CACCCTCACAGGGAGCAATTTCTCCCTAAAACTGATCCCGTTTTCCCCAGGAGCAAGACCAGCAGGTGCAAATTCCAGGGAAAAGCAGAGCACAGGGAGAGCCTGGCAGGGAGGTGCCGTTTGCAGGGCGGCCACCAAGAGGTGCCAGCAGCTCTTGCAAAGCCTCGGCAGCTCCTCCAGCCCAGCTCCAGGTTTATTATCCCTTCCTCCTGTTTCTCCAGCTCCTCTCCAGCTTTATTATCCTCTCCTTCCATTTTTCCAGCTCCTCTCCAGGTTTATTTTCCCTTTCTCCTGTTCCTTCAGCCCAGCCCCAGCTCTGCCAGGGGCAGTGGGTGCTGCCAGC
>NW_024515806.1:0-343 GCF_017590135.1 Pyrgilauda ruficollis
ATTTTGCATTGTTTCCTCTCAAATTTAAATTCCCAAATTTAGATGACTTATTCAATGAACTATTTAAAAATTATTCAGATATATAAGAGGGAGCATCCAGCATACAAGAATCATTCTTTCATCCATCAAATCATTATTATATTGGAAGCTTATTCCCTCATCTCTGTCCTTGTTTAGCTTTCCTGGAAATCCTTAGGATCCCACAGTTTATCAGAGACATCAGCTGGGATTACTGGAAGATTTGCTCTGGAGAGCCAAGGGGAGATTACAACACTTATTCCTCTGCATCTTTGTCCCCTAACCAGGTTTCCCCCAGAATGGTGTTATGGGAGAAGTTTGGAAT
>NW_024515807.1:0-343 GCF_017590135.1 Pyrgilauda ruficollis
AGAAGTGTATGATTTTCCTTCTTTGGACTAATTCCCACCTTCAATTACACTGTTAAAAGTTACAATACAGCTGGTGTTCAAGTAAAATTGATTTTCTCTCCATTATCCCCATGGATTTAACATGTTGTATGGAGAATTAAGGCCCAGTGGGTTGGTAGGAGGGACCTGTGAGCATTTAGGCATTAACAACAGGTTCAGGGTAATTTATCTGGAAATATTCCTCCCTGTGAGGGTGGGGAGGGGATGGGATGGTGTTGAGCTTTATCTTCTTTTTTCTTCAGGGAGGTCCCAATCCTAACCAGTGTCCTCCTCACACAAGATCACCACTAATGTCAATTCTTCA
>NW_024515808.1:0-343 GCF_017590135.1 Pyrgilauda ruficollis
AATTCTGGGGTCAGATTTGGGTCAATTCTCGTTAATTCCGCGTTAATTTCCCCCCCACCACGTGACCTCACCTTCGGGCTGCTATTGGGCAGGAACACCGGCACGTCACGCGCGGCCACGCCCACCCCGAGGGCGCCCCCTGGCGGCAGCGCCAGCAGCGCGCGCAGCTGGGCGGAGTCATCCTCCGGCAACGCCCCCCAGTGGGCGGTGCCCAGCCAGGCCACGCCCCCTCCCCAAAAAACGAAGCCCAAATCCGTGCGGGCCGCGGCCGCGAAGCGCTGGAGCCGCTCCTGGGGGGGGGACAGGATTTGGGTCTGGGGGTTTGGGGGGTCAGACCCGAAAT
>NW_024515809.1:0-4440 GCF_017590135.1 Pyrgilauda ruficollis
GCCAGGGGGGTGAAGGGTCAGGTTGGGTTTTTGGGGTCACACACGGATTTTTGGGGTCAGGGTTGGGGTTTTTGGGGTCACACCCGGATTTTTGGGGTCCCCCCGGGTTTTGGGGTCAGCGTTGGGGTTTTTGGGGTCCCTGTTGAGGGTTTTGGGGTCCCCCAGGGGATTTTTGGGGTCCCCCAAGCTTTGGGATCCCGCTCACGTTTTGGGGTTTCCCCCATGGATTTTGGGGTCCTGCCCAGGATTAGGGCTGGGATTTTGGGGTTGGGGTTTTGGGGTTGGGATTTTGGGGTCACACCCAGATTTTTGGGGTCCCTGCTGAGGGTTTTGGGGGTCCCCCAAGCTTGGGGTCCTGCCCAAATTTTAGGATTTCCCCCATGGATTTTGGGGTCCTGCCCAGGATTAGGGTTAGGATTTTGGGGTTGGGGTTTCGGGGTTGGGGTTTTAGGGCCAGGGTTGGGATTTTTGGGGTCCCCCGGGGGATTTTTGGGGTCACCTCTCCCACTCCTCCTCGGCCTCCTCGGCCGTCAGGGTGCGGTGCCGGGCCAGGGGGGTGAAGTTGAACCAGTTCCTGACCGGGAAAGCCTCGAAGGCGCCGTCGGGGCATTGCGTGAAGATGTAATAGGAGGCGTTCTCGGTGACACCCCCCTTCTTCACACCCCGAAACCTGCCGGGGCACGGCGGGGTCACCCCGAAATCTGACGGGAATCACCCCAAAAATGCCCCAGAAACACCCCAAAAAAAACCCGAGAGAAATAGCCCAAAAAACCCAAGAGCAATACCCCAAAATCTGACAGCAATCACCCCAAAAACTGACAGGAATCACCCCAAAAACCCCAAACCTCAAATCCCAAAAACCCAAAATCCACAACCCCAAATCCCTGCTCCTTTCCCACCCCAAACCCCAAAACCCCAAATCCCAAATCTCTGCTCCTTTCCCACCCCAAACCCCAAACCCCAAAACCCCAAATCTCAAAACCCCAAATCCCAAATCCCTGCTCCTTTCCCACTCCAATCCCATTTCCCAAACCCCAAATCCTGCTCCTTTCCCACCCCAAAAACCCCAAATCCAAACCCCAAAACCCCAAATCCCACACCCCAAAAACCCCAAAACCCCAAATCCCACCCCCCAAAAACCCCAATTCCCACCTCCTGCCGCCTTTCCCGTTGACCCTGAGCAGCCAGGGCTGATCCTCGGCCCGGAATTCCCGCAGCACGATCCCGTATTTTTTCCTCCGCGCTTCCTCGCGCAGCCGCCGGTGGAACTCGCTCCCCGCGCCCGACTCGGGCAGCTCCTCCTCGGCGTAGATGCGCTTGTTGCTCATGTCCCGCTCCATCCGCGCCTGTGGGGGGATGATCCTAAATCCCAGAGGCCCCAAATCCCCTGATCCCAAAGATCCCAGAGATCCCAAATCCCCTGGTCCCAGAGATCCCAAATCCCTGATCCCAAATTCTGTTGCTGCCGATCCCCGCTCGGCGTAGATGCGCTTGTTGCTCATGTCCCGCTTCATCCTGGCCTGTGGGGGGGTGATCCCAAATCCCAAAGATCCCAAATCCCCTGATCCCAAATCCCAGAGGCCCCAAATCCCCTGATCCCAAAGATCCCAGAGATCCCAAATCCCCTGGTCCCAGAGATCCCAAATCCCTGATCCCAAATTCTGTTGCTGCCGATCCCCGCTCGGCGTAGATGCGCTTGTTGCTCATGTCCCGCTTCATCCTGGCCTGTGGGGGGGTGATCCCAAATCCCAAAGATCCCAAATCCCCTGATCCCAAATCCCAGAGGCCCCAAATCCCCTGATCCCAAAGATCCCAGAGATCCCAAATCCCCTGGTCCCAGAGATCCCAAATCCCTGATCCCAAATTCTGTTGCTGCCGATCCCCGCTCGGCGTAGATGCGCTTGTTGCTCATGTCCCGCTTCATCCTGGCCTGTGGGGGGGTGATCCCAAATCCCAAAGATCCCAAATCCCCTGATCCCAAATCCCAGAGGCCCCAAATCCCCTGATCCCAAAGATCCCAGAGATCCCAAATCCCCTGGTCCCAGAGATCCCAAATCCCTGATCCCAAATTCTGTTGCTGCCGATCCCCGCTCGGCGTAGATGCGCTTGTTGCTCATGTCCCGCTTCATCCTGGCCTGTGGGGGGGTGATCCCAAATCCCAAAGATCCCAAATCCCCTGATCCCAAATCCCAGAGGCCCCAAATCCCCTGATCCCAAAGATCCCAGAGATCCCAAATCCCCTGGTCCCAGAGATCCCAAATCCCTGATCCCAAATTCTGTTGCTGCCGATCCCCGCTCGGCGTAGATGCGCTTGTTGCTCATGTCCCGCTTCATCCTGGCCTGTGGGGGGGTGATCCCAAATCCCAAAGATCCCAAATCCCCTGATCCCAAATCCCAGAGGCCCCAAATCCCCTGATCCCAAAGATCCCAGAGATCCCAAATCCCCTGGTCCCAGAGATCCCAAATCCCTGATCCCAAATTCTGTTGCTGCCGATCCCCGCTCGGCGTAGATGCGCTTGTTGCTCATGTCCCGCTTCATCCTGGCCTGTGGGGGGGTGATCCCAAATCCCAAAGATCCCAAATCCCCTGATCCCAAATCCCAGAGGCCCCAAATCCCCTGATCCCAAAGATCCCAGAGATCCCAAATCCCCTGGTCCCAGAGATCCCAAATCCCTGATCCCAAATTCTGTTGCTGCCGATCCCCGCTCGGCGTAGATGCGCTTGTTGCTCATGTCCCGCTTCATCCTGGCCTGTGGGGGGGTGATCCCAAATCCCAAAGATCCCAAATCCCCTGATCCCAAATCCCAGAGGCCCCAAATCCCCTGATCCCAAAGATCCCAGAGATCCCAAATCCCCTGGTCCCAGAGATCCCAAATCCCTGATCCCAAATTCTGTTGCTGCCGATCCCCGCTCGGCGTAGATGCGCTTGTTGCTCATGTCCCGCTTCATCCTGGCCTGTGGGGGGGTGATCCCAAATCCCAAAGATCCCAAATCCCCTGATCCCAAATCCCAGAGGCCCCAAATCCCCTGATCCCAAAGATCCCAGAGATCCCAAATCCCCTGGTCCCAGAGATCCCAAATCCCTGATCCCAAATTCTGTTGCTGCCGATCCCCGCTCGGCGTAGATGCGCTTGTTGCTCATGTCCCGCTTCATCCTGGCCTGTGGGGGGGTGATCCCAAATCCCAAAGATCCCAAATCCCCTGATCCCAAATCCCCAAATCCCAAAGATCCCAAACCCCCCTCGTCCTGAATCTGGATCCCAACGGATCCACGCAGCCCCAAGTCCTGACAAGAAAGGATCAGGGTCGGGGCTGATCCTAAATCCCAGAGACCCCAAACCTCCTGATCCTAAATCCCAGAGACTCCAAACCTCCTGATCGTGAATCCCAGAAGTCCCAAATCCCCTGATCCCAAATCCCTGAGATCCCAAATCCCTGATCCCAAACCCTGCTGCTGCCGATCCCCGCTCGGCGTCGATGCGCTTTTTGCTCATGTCCCGCTCCATCCTGCTCTGAATGGGGTGAGATTGGGATGATCCTAAATCCCAGAGGCCCCAAATTCCTGAATCCCAAAGATCCCAAATCCCCTGGTCCCAAATCCCTGAGGTCCCAAATCCCTGATCCCAAATTCTGCTGCTGCCGATCCCCGCTCGGCGTGGATGCGCTTGTTGCTCATGTCCCGCTCCATCCTGGCCTGGGTGGGGATGATCCTAAATCCCAGAGATCTCAAACCCCTGAATCCCAAAGATCCCAAATCCCAGAGGCCCCAAATCCCCTGATCCCAAAGATCCCAAATCCCAGAGGTCCCAAATTCCTGATCCCAAATCCCAGAAGTCCCAACACACCTGTGTCCAGGTGCTCAGGGCTCCCAAACCCCCTGGGCTCACCTGGCGCTCCCAAAGCCCCTGGGCTCACCTGGAGCTCCCAAACCCCCTGGGCTCACCTGGGGCTCCCAAACCCCCTGGGCTCACCTGTGCCCAGGTGCTCAGGCTCACTCTGTCGGCGCTGTTGAAGGCCATGATGTTGTAGCGTTTCGGGGTGTTCCTGTCGAGGGGAGGGGCAAAAAAAAATCCCCTGAGACCCCTCCCCAAATTCCCGTGAGAGCCCAAAAACGCCCCCAGACCCCAAAATCCCCCATTCCCACCCCAAATCCTGGACCCCAAATCCCAAATTCTCCCCAGACCCCAAATCCTGGACTCCAAATCCCGGACCCCAGACCCCCAATCCCAAATCCTGGACCCCAAATCCCAAATTCCCCCTGGACCCCAAATCCCAGAACCCAAATCTGCCCCAAGAACCCCAAATTTCAAATGCTTGACCCCAAATCCCCAATCCCTGACCCCAAATCCTGGACCCCAGACCCCAAATCCTTGACCCCAAATCCCAGATCTGAACCCCAAATCCCAAATTTCCCCCAGACCCCAAATCCCGGACCCCAGA
>NW_024515810.1:0-343 GCF_017590135.1 Pyrgilauda ruficollis
AAAAAAAAAAGTTTGAAATTCTGCAACCAGGGATTTTACCAACAGCCAGAAGATTTCAAAGCAGCTTTACAGGCAATGGAGCATGAGATGATGAATCACAACAGCACTGTGTGGCAGCTTGCATTTCAGGATGCATGGCCACAAATGGACAGGGGATGCTCAGAACTATGTAGTGATTGGAGATGTGGGTGAGGAAGATGGCTGTGCCTGTGAAAGGTTTATGCACATTTACAGAAAATACAGAACTGAAAGGCAGTGAGCATCACCTCGAAGAGAAACAAAGAGTTTTCAGAAAGGATCTAAAACACATTTTGCAATTTGTTCTTAGCATTGCTGATAGTTA
>NW_024515811.1:0-343 GCF_017590135.1 Pyrgilauda ruficollis
GATGTTCCTGTGATTCCCAGTGTGATCGCACCTGGATGTTCCCCATGATTCCCACTCTGATCCCACCTGGATATTCCCCCTGATTCCCACCTGGACGTTCCCTCTGATTCCCGCTGTGATCCCACCTGGATATTCCCCACAATTCTCAGTGTGATCCCACCCGGATATTCCCCATCCCACCTGGATACTCCCAATTATTCCCAGTCTGATCCCACCCGGATGTTTATTCCCTGAGATTCCCAATTGGACATTCCCCATGATTCCCAGTCTGATCCCACCTGGACATTAATTCCTCATGATTCCCAACTGGACATTTCCCACAATTCCCGCTGTGATCCCACCT
>NW_024515812.1:0-343 GCF_017590135.1 Pyrgilauda ruficollis
TGCCCGAACTGTCAAAACTACCAGATATCATCTATGGGGAAGGGAGTCAATCCCCAAGGTTTGAGCAGTTCCCAGCTATGGCAGACAGACGTAACTCCCTTCCCACATTTTGGAAGGTTAAAATATGTGCATGTATCTGTTGACATGTTTTCTGGAGCAGTATTTACATCAGCTCATCAAGGAGAAACTACCCAGCACACCATTAAGCATTTCCTCCTTGCCTTCAAGACCCTGGGAGTACCAAAACAGATCAAAACAGATAATGGACCTGCCTATACCTCTCATAGGTTAAACGCGATCTTCAGTGAGTGGGAAATAGAACACAAGAAAGGCATACCTGCAA
>NW_024515813.1:0-343 GCF_017590135.1 Pyrgilauda ruficollis
AAAAAAAAAGCTAACTAAAGCTACAACAATGCTTATCTATCCTCACAGATATTAACTATCAAAACACTAACAAACATCAATTTTCTGCAGGTTATGAACATCACAGAAGGCAGAACTCAGCTACACGTCTGCTTGCTAGACAGCCTCGGGAAGATCTCAAGTTTGAAACAGTGCAGGGCGGAGATGGTTTAATTACACCAAAAATGAGTTGGGTACAGTACCATTCTCAACCTCTCTCCTCAAAAACTCACAAGCTGAGACACACAATTAAGATATAAAGAGGAGGGCATTTTTGTGCTCACCTTCCTACTGCCTTATAAAATCACTTAATTACACATATACT
>NW_024515814.1:0-343 GCF_017590135.1 Pyrgilauda ruficollis
TGTAATTGTCATTGTGTAAATTGTGTCTCTCCGTGCCAGCAAAGATGGCAGAGGGGGGAAAGGACAGGAAAATGATCATTGCTTTCCAATTTCAGCTGTGCTATTGCCAAGAGCCTTCTTAACCAGAGTGTTTAAGCAAGGTGCTCAACTGAAGAAATGCTGAGTTTATCCCCTATGGGTTCGCTTGTTGCATTCAAGACTGAGATGGCCAATAGATGAGTGTATAAGGCACAAGGTTCTACAAATCATTAATAATCCTGATCTTAAAATGAATCACATAGACAAGCCCATATTCCTGAGGTATGTCTTGGAATAAAATACCTATTGGAAAATATTCTATAAT
>NW_024515815.1:0-343 GCF_017590135.1 Pyrgilauda ruficollis
GGTGATTTTGGGTGAGTTTTGCCGTTTTTGCCCTTTCCCTGCCCAGCTCCGGCAGCAGCAGCGCCTGCGCTTCCTGAGCGCCGCCAGCAGGGGGCGCCTGGCGGCACTGCGCCCTCTGCAGGAGCAGGTGGGGATTGCGCCAATACGGACCAGTATAAACCAGTATGGACCAGTATGGACCAGTATAGACCAGTATGGACCAGTATGGACTGGTATAGACCAGTATGGACCAGTATGGACCAGTAACCTCCAGTGACCTCCCAGTGCTCCCAGTCCAAACCAGTACAGACCCCCCAGTGCCCCTGCAGGCGCAGGTGGGGAGTGCACCAGTACAGACCAGTAC
>NW_024515816.1:0-343 GCF_017590135.1 Pyrgilauda ruficollis
AATTCTGATTCTTTTGGTTCTGCTCTGTGATTAGCATCTCTAGTGCCCTTGATATGACACTTTAAGAACAATGCCTGAACTAGAAAAGTGCACTGTAATTGAGTGTTAATGGGAAAAATATAGATGAGCTTTATGACAGACCCTTCCACGAAGCCACTGGACAAGCTTTCCTGGCATCTTGATATCAGATTTTCACTGCTCAATTCATTTTCCTTTTCTTAACATGAGGCTAAATTTTATGTATGATCAATTCAGTTTTTCTGCCAGCACTGCTGTGGATGACATGCACAGAGCAGCAGGTAGATCATATGCTCTGTACTTACTTGTACCCATTCTGCTGGGG
>NW_024515817.1:0-343 GCF_017590135.1 Pyrgilauda ruficollis
TTTCCCATTTTCCCCCTTTTTCTCCCCGTTTCCCCAGGCCCCTGAGCTTCCCGGACTCCCCCCACTCCGGCCCCGCTTTCCGCCAACCTTCCGGAAGCTTCTCCGGCCCCGGCAGCGCCAGGGGGGGCCCCGAGAGGTGGGGAGGGGGAAAAAAATGGGAAATGGGGAAATTGGGGAAAAAATGGGAAATGGGGAAATGGGGAAAAAATGGGAAATTGGGGAAAATGGGGAAAAGAATGGGAAATGGGGAAATTGGGAAAAAATGGGAAATTGGGGAAATGGGGAAAAAATGGGAAATGGGGAAATGGGGGAAGGGTAAAAATGGGGAAAAATGGGAAAAAAT
>NW_024515818.1:0-343 GCF_017590135.1 Pyrgilauda ruficollis
GATCGATTTTGGGGGGTTGGAGAAAGGAGTTTTTGGGGAGGGGGTTCAGGGAAGGGAATTTTGGGGAGGTTTGTGCGGGGATTTGGGGTGGGGGTTTTGAGGGTGGGTTTGGGGAGGATTTGGGGGTGGGTTTGGGGCTCCTGGCCCCCCCCACTGAGGCTGCGATTCCTCCGCGCCGCCAGGGGGCGCTGTACGCCGTGACGCCCCTCCCCCACTGCCCCCACCTGGAGGCCGTGGCCCCGCCCCCCGCCGGGGGGGCCCTGGGGACCCTCCTGCCCCCCCCGTGCGGGGTCTGCGGCAGCCGCCGCGAGAACTGGCTGTGCCTGAGCTGCCACCAGGTCAG
>NW_024515819.1:0-343 GCF_017590135.1 Pyrgilauda ruficollis
ATATTTGCTGTGCAGCCATTAACATTTCCTCATATTGACTACAGAAAAGAAAAAATTATCCCTTGTAAACAGACTGAGTGGTAGCTGCAGGACCCTGGCACCAGCAGCACTGCTTTTGCCAGATTTACCAAACATTCCTTCAGTCATATTGCCAAACACCTGTATATAAAGTTTTCTGTGATGTATCATTTGGCCACATTGGTTATTTCAAAGTGATTTTGCATCTGTTTCACAAATGCATATTTTAACTTGACCCACAAAGAAAAGGTATACCAAACAATGTGCTTTTGAAAAATATAACATTCCTTACTTTGCATTTTTTAATTACAGAAAAAAAAAAAAA
>NW_024515820.1:0-4440 GCF_017590135.1 Pyrgilauda ruficollis
CTTCATGGAGAACTTCTGCAGAACTTCTATGCAGGAGGACTCCATGGAGAACTCCAAAAATTTCATGTGGAACACCAAAAATTTCATGGAGAACAGCAAAAGTTCCATGGAGAACATCAAAAGTTTCATGGAGAACATCAAAAGTTCCATGGAGAACATCAAAAGTTTCACGGAGAACAGCAAAAGTTCCATGGAGAACATCAAAAGTTCCATGGAGAACTTCATGGAGAACTTCTGCAGAACTTCCATGGAGAAGGACTCCATGGAGAACTCCAAAAATCCCATGGAGAACTCCAAAAATTCCATGGAGAACATCAAAAGTTCCATGGAGAACATCAAAAATTCAATGGAGAACTTCATGGAGAACTTCATGGAGAAGCTCTGGAGAACTTCCAGGGAGGAGGACTCCATGGAGAATTCAAAAAATTCCATGGAGAACGCCAAAATTTCCATGGAGAACATCATGGAGAACTTCTGGAGAACTTCCATGCAGGAGGTCTCCATGGAACACTCCAAAAATTCCATGGAGAACATCGAAAACTCCATGGAGAACATCAAGAATTCCATGGAGAACATCAAAAATTCTATGGAGAACTTCATGAAGAACTTCTGGAGAATTTCCAGGGAGGAGGACTCCATGGAGAAGTCCAAAAATCCCATGGAGAACAGCAAAAATTCCAAGGAGAACTTTATGGAGAACTTCTGGAGAACTTCCATGCAGGAGGTCTCCATGGAGAACTCCAAAAACTCCATGGAGAACATCAAAAGTTCCATGGAGAACTTAATGAAGAACTTCCATGGTGGAGAACTCCATGGAGAACATCAAAACTTCCATGGAGAACTTCCATGGAGAACTTCATGGAGAACTTGGGAGAACTTCCATGGAGAACTTCCATGGAGAACATCATGAAGAACACCCCAAATCCCACAGACAACCTCCGCACCAAATCCCACCCCACGCCGCAACCATCACCAGCCTCGGACCTGCTGCTCCATGGAAGTTCTCCATGGAGTTTGTGGTGTTCTCCATGCAAGTTCTCCACTGAGGTTCTCCATGAAGTTCTCCATGGAAGTTCTCCCAAGTTCTCCATGGAAGTTCTCCCAAGTTCTCCATGGAAGTTCTTAATGAAGTTCTCCATCAAGGTTCTATTAAGTTCTCCATTGAAGTTCCTCAAAGTTCATGGAGAAGTTGGTAGAACTTCCATGGAGAACTTAATGGAGAACTTGGGAGAACTTCCATGGAGAACTTCCATGAAGAACTTTCATGGAGAACTTAATGGAGAAATTCCATGGAGAACTTCATGAAGAACACCCCAAATCCCACCCCACCCCGCGACCATCACGAACCTCGGACCTGCTGCTCCATTGAAGTTCTCCATGGAAGTCTTTCATGAAGTTCTCCATCAAGGGTCTATTGAGTTCTCCATTGAAGTTCCTCAAAGTTCATGGAGATCTTCCATGGCGAACTTAATGAAGAAGTTGGAAGAACTTCCATGGAGAACTTGGTAGAACGTCCATGGAGAACTTCATGGAGAACTCCATGGAGAACTCCATGGAGAACTTCCATGGAGAACTTCATGGAGAACATCATGAAGAACCGCCCAAATCCTGTGGACAACCTCCACCCCAAATCCCACCCCACGCCGCGACCATCACCAACCTCGGACCTGCTGCTCCAGGCTGAGGATGACGGCCACCGCCTGGTGCAGGATCAGCAGCTTGGTCTGGGGTTTGTCACTCTTGAGGTGGAGCTGGACCATCCTGCCCAGCTCCTTGAAGGCCTCGTTGATGTCCCTCACGCGCAGACGTTCTCGGGCGTTGTTGGCCATCCTTCGTTCCTTCTCCCGTTCGGCTTTCTGCTCCGGGGTCAGGTCCTCGTCGTCGTTATTGCTGGAGAAGGTCCAAAAGAAAAAGGACTTTCCAATGGCAGCTCCAGTTTGGGTTGTCCACCGTGTTTGGTGGGATTTTGGAGATGTTTCTCCTCAAATTGTGGAGAAATTCCATGGAGAACTTGGGAGAACTCCCATGGAGAACATCCATGGAGAACTTGGTAGAACTTCCATGAAGAACTTCATGGAGAACATCCATGGAGAAGTTCCATGGAGAAGTTCTTCCAGGTTCTCCATGGATGTTCTTTGAAATTCTCCATGGAAGTTCTCCATGGAAGTTCTCCATGGAAGTTCTACCCAGTTCTCCATGGAAGTTCTACCCAGTTCTCCATGGAAGTTCTCCATGAAGTTCTCCATGGTAGTTCTCCATGAAGTTCTCCATGGAAGTTCTACCATGTTCTCCATGAAGTTCTCCATGAAAGTTTTCCATGGAAGTTCTACCAAGTTCTCCATGGAAGTTCTACCCAGTTCTCCATGGAAGTTCTCCAGGAAGTTCTCCATGGATGTTCTCCATGAAGTTCTCCATGAAGTTCTCCATGGAAGTTCGACACGGAACTTCTCCCATGTTCTCCATGATCTTAGAACTTCCATGGAGAACTTCCATGCAGAAGTTCATCCAGGTTCTCCATGGAAGTTCTACCTAGGTCTCCATGGAAGTTCTACCAAGTTCTCCTCCAAGTTCTCCATGGAATGTCCTCTAAATTAATGAAGAACATGGAAGAACTTCCATGCTTTTTTTTGGGATTCTCATCCTAAAAACCCAAATTTTTTGGGATTTTCACCTTAAAATCCCAAATTTTTTGGGATTCTCAGTCTAAATTCCCAAGTTTTTTAAGATTTTCACCCTAAAGTCCGAAATTTTTTGGGATTCTCCCCCTAAATTCCCAATTTTTTGGGATTTTCACCCTAAAATCCCAAATTTTTTTTCGATTTTCACCCTAAAATCCCAAAATTTTTGGGATTCTCACCCCAAATCCCCAAATCCTTTGGTATTGAAAGAATTCCCCATCCTAAAATCCCCAAGTCCTTTGGGATGAAGTGACTCCAAGGGGATTTTTGGGCATTTTTTGGGGAATTTGGGGAATTTTGGGGACGGTCTCACCCCTGTAGGGATCCTGGCTGGGGTTGAGCTCCGGGGACGTCGCCGACGGCACCGGGAGCGTCGGCACCGGCACCTGGCTGGGCACCAAGGAGTGGCTGCCGCGGAGTCCAACGCCGTCCTCTCGATGGGCGCCCACCTGCACGTCCCCAAATTTAGGAAATCCCAAAATCCCAAAAAGTCAAATCGAAAAATCCCAAAATCTGGAATTTCAAGAAACTCCAAATTCCAGGAAATGAAAAATGCAGAAATCGTAAATTCCAGAAACTCAAAAAATCCTAAAAATCCCAAAATTTGAAATTTCAGGAAACCCCAAAATTCAGGAAAACCCAAAATCCCAAAAACTCAAAATCCAAAATCTCAGAAATTCCCAAAATCCCAAAATTTAGGAAAACCCAAACTCCTAAATTCCAGGAAATCCAAAATCCCAAAATTTAGGAAAACCCAAAATCCTAAATTCAAGGAAATCCAAAATCCCAAAAACTCAAAATCCCAATTCCCAGGAAATCCCAAAATTTGGGAAATTCCAAAACCAGGAACTCCAAAAATCCCAAAATTCCAAATCCCAAAAAGTCAAAAATCTCAAATCCCAAATTCCAGGAAATGCCAAAAAGCCGAAATCCCAAATTTCCGGAAATCCCAAAACCCAAAATCCCAAAATTCAGGAAAACCCAAAATCCCAAAAACTCAAAATCCCAAATTCCAGAAAACCCAAAATCCCAATTCCCAGGAAATCCCAAAATTTGGGAAATTCCAAATCCAGGAACTCCAAAAATCCCAAATCCCAGAAACCCAAAAAATCCCAAAAAGCCGAAGAAGTTCTCCATGAAGTTCCTTATGGAAATTCTCCCAAGTTCTCCACGGAACTTCTCCCATGTTCTCCATGAACTCAGAAGAACTTCCATGGAGAACTTCCTGGAGAACATCACAAATTCCGTTTTTTCTGATATTTCGTCCCAATTTTCCCCAATTTTTTCCCAAATTTTCCCAAATTTTCCCGATTTTCCCCATTCCCCCAGCTCCCGTTACCTAGATCTTGACCTAGTTATGGATTTGATCTCCTTCTTCTCCTCTTCCAGCTTCTTCTCCTCGGCCGCCTTCGGTTCCTGCAGGTTCTCGTCGGCCTCGTCGTCGGATTTGATCTCCGAGCTGCCCGAGGACACGCTCTGCCCCTGCAGAGCCCCGGGGATCCCTAAAAATCCCAAAATTCCGGCTGGAAAAGGTCCCAA
This sequence comes from Pyrgilauda ruficollis, assembly GCF_017590135.1. Taxonomy (NCBI): domain Eukaryota; kingdom Metazoa; phylum Chordata; class Aves; order Passeriformes; family Passeridae; genus Pyrgilauda; species Pyrgilauda ruficollis. The sequence continues at coordinate 4,218 of NW_024515820.1, forward strand.
AAACCCCAATATTTTTGGGATGGACCTTCCGGCTCCATAACTCCTGTTCTCCAAGTTCCATCCCACCAGGAACATCTCCAGAACTTCCAAAAATCCCAAAATTCTTGGGTTGAAGGAACTTCTCATCCCATCTCAGGTTCTCCAAGCTCCATCCCACCAGGAGAAATCCCAAAATTCTTTGGGATGGACCTTCCACTTCCATAACTGCTGTTCTCCAAGCTCC
>NW_024515821.1:0-343 GCF_017590135.1 Pyrgilauda ruficollis
CCCCTCACCTTTTTGGCCTCCAGCATCTTGTTCTCGAAGACGTAGGAGATGCAGTTCCTGACCACCTCCAGGCGCCGGGCGCTGTTGGCCAGGGCGTTCCCATTGCGCTCCAGGATGGCAGCTGGATGGAGGAGATCCTGGTCAGTCCAGGTGGGGTGGGACTGGCACCCCGGTGGGGACACCGTGCCCCCCTGCTCCAGGTGACCACGGGGCCTTCACGGGCATTGGGAGCCCCTGGGGAGCTGAGACCCCAAGGGGGTCGGAGCGGCTGTTTTACTCCTGTGGTGTGACCCAGAACCCACGGGGGGTCCCGAGGGCACCATGGCCTCCAGTATGTCCAGGA
>NW_024515822.1:0-343 GCF_017590135.1 Pyrgilauda ruficollis
GCCCACGGGGCTCTGGGTGCAGCCCAGCTCTCTGGGCTGCCAATACACATTGGCAGCAAATGTCCAGCTTTTCATCCACCTGTATTCCAAGTCTGTCTCTGCAGGGATTTTCTCAGCCTGTCTGGATAGCCTGTCTTCAGGGATTGTCCTGAACCAGGTGTAAAACCTTTGACTTCACTATTTTTGAACCCTACGAGGTTCCCAAGGGTTCACCTCCTGAGCTTGTTTCAGGTCCCTCTGAATGATGTCCTCTCCCTCAGATGTGTCAGCTGCTCAGCCTGCAGTCATCTGTAAATTTGCTGAGTGCACTTATCCCACTATCTTTGTTGCTGATGAGTTTATT
>NW_024515823.1:0-343 GCF_017590135.1 Pyrgilauda ruficollis
TAAGAGTGGTCTCCAATTTTCTTTCAGTCTTCCCTAAAGGTTGTTACACTGGATAATGCCCTGCACCAGCAGAGGTGGAGACAGTTCCACGGGAAGGACCTGGTGGTCCTGGTGGGCAACAAGCTGCCCAAGACCAGCAGTGTGACCTGGGAAAGCCTGGGAAGGCCAATGGCATCCTGGGCTGCTTTGGGAAGACATGGCCAGCAGGTCAAAGGAGATGGTCCTGTCCCTCTGCTCAGTCCTGGCGAGGCACACCTGGAGTGTCCAGTTCTGGTTTCCTCAGGAGAAGGGAAAGCTCCTGGAGCAGGTCCAGGGGAGGATTGTGACAATGAGGAAGGGACTG
>NW_024515824.1:0-342 GCF_017590135.1 Pyrgilauda ruficollis
GGGCCCCGAACCCGCGTCCCGCCCCCTCCGTACCCCCCCCGCCCTCACCGATCCTCTCCAGCTCCATCCCCGCTCCGCTCCCGCCGCCACCGGAAGTACCGGCACCCAACCGGAAGTACCGGAACCCACCCGGAACTACCGCCAGCACCGCAGCCCCGCCCTTTCAAATATTAACCAATCAGCGCTCGCCGCGCTGTCGGCCGACCAATGGGAAGGCGGCTCCTCTCGCGCGGTGCGCTGTGGGAAGGCGCCGCTCGCTTCCGCCTCGCTGCCGCGGCGTTGCCAAGGAAACCGCGGGACCCCCGCCCAGGACCCCCCAAAACCCCCCAGGACCCCCCGGTG
>NW_024515825.1:0-342 GCF_017590135.1 Pyrgilauda ruficollis
GGTCACACACTTTATGCTTGACAGCAGACCAGGTCAGTAGCTTGCTTTTCTGGGTTCCTGTTCAGCAGAAGTTTAACAGACTGAATGAAGCTTTTGCAGAGCAGTTTAGGCAGAGTTAGTTGGCAGTTTCTGTGCTGAAGTTGTCTAGCAGTTTATCTGAGAGCATCCTGGTTCTAGCTCTTGTAAAGAGCCAATATTTGAGTGATCAGCTCCAGAATCCCCTCAGCCCAGATTCAAAGTTTGAAATTGGGCAAAGAATACTGTGAGGTGGCCAAAGCTGATTGTGAAAATCATTCCCATTGGGTTGCAAGCTTACGAACTTGTGTGTCAGCAGCAGCAGCA
>NW_024515826.1:0-342 GCF_017590135.1 Pyrgilauda ruficollis
AAACAGGGTTAAAAGTAGACTTCCCCCTAGCAGCCAGCATCCCACTCTCACATGTTGGATTATCAGTCTTTTGTAGACTTTCTATAGCCATTAACAAAAACAGATTCCTCATTTCCATTTCAAGCCCTACTCCACTAAAATTAGTGCTTTTCCCTCAAAGTAGCTCAGAAGCAAGGCAATGCCTCCTGTCGAGACTGTGTCTGCCAGAGAGAAGAAGCTTCAGGGAATTATTTGAAGTTGTAAAAGGTGTGTGAAAACTAGAACGATTTGGGCTCCTTTGTGTGCTAAATTTGTTTGTATATTTGAGGTAGAAATCCCTGGGAATTATGTAGAAGCTGCCCT
>NW_024515827.1:0-342 GCF_017590135.1 Pyrgilauda ruficollis
GGAAATTAAAAGGAAAAAAAATAAATGGAATGGGAAATCAAAAGGAAAAAAATAAAATTAAATGAAAAAAATTGGGAAATTAAAAGGAAAAAAATGAAATGAAAAAAGGAATTGAAATGTGTTGGAAGTGAGGTAAAAAAAAAAGAAAGTAAATTGGGGGTTTTAAAAAAAAGGAGTTTATAATAATTTAAAAATTAAATTAAAAAAATTAGAAAAAATAGACTTAAAAAATTAAATTAAAAAAAGAAATGAAATTGTAATTTTTAAAAGGAAAGGGGGTTTAAAATACTAAAAAAAAAATAAATTTAAAAAATCACATGGAAAAAATTAAATTAAAAAAAG
>NW_024515828.1:0-342 GCF_017590135.1 Pyrgilauda ruficollis
TGAAGTTCCCTGTAAGTATACCTATCACTTTCTCATAAAACTCTTAAGGTTGGGCAGCTTTTAAATGGTTTTGAGCTTTTCTTGGCACTGAGAGAACTCTTAGTGATTTCTGACAAAGTGAAAATGCCAAAGGGCATTTTCAAAGTGAAAATGCCAAAGGGGTGGGACTGCAGGGGAGAAATCTCCCTTTTGGCAGGGATGGAACTCCACATGCTGAACCATGAAAGAGAGAAGGGCTCTGTTCCAGGGGCCACACACACTCGTGACACGTCCACAGGACAATATTCTCTCCTTCAGCACCCAGAGGCAAATCAACAGTCTCAGCAAGTCACATAAAGTTAG
>NW_024515829.1:0-342 GCF_017590135.1 Pyrgilauda ruficollis
GGAGGGGGGAGCAAAGAGGACAAGTTCAACTTTAGGCAGCTGAGTCTCAAACCACTCTTCATGCTAAATAAAACCCAAGAGAACTGCATGCTATTTCTGCCTTTTTCATAAACAGACTTGAATTTCTCATCTTCTGGCTGGGCTGAGTGGACGTTTCTGGGGTCAGTTTTGCAGTGCTGCTGAGCAGGCTGAGCTGCACGGGGCATGGAAAGCACCTTGGCTGGAAAACAAACTCACAGGTGGCTGAAACCACACAGCAGACCTGACCTTAGTCTTGCTGCACACGTCCATTTCCCACACACATGAGAAATACAGGCATTGTGAAAATAAATTCTTTCAAAA
>NW_024515830.1:0-342 GCF_017590135.1 Pyrgilauda ruficollis
GCCATCCTGGTGGCCAGCCCCAATCCCGGTCCCAGGTCCCCCCCGTGCCGGGGGTTCCTGGAGGAGCCGTTCCGGTGCTGTTCCAGCCATTGTTGGGCAGAGCCAGGATTTCCCCTTCCCGTTGGATCGGGAAACCCGTGGCTGCTGCAATGGCTTTCTAGGCATCCTGGAGCAGTGAGGGACCCCTGGGCTGCTGGTCCCTGTCACCCTGAGCCTGGGCTTGCTGGAGGTGGCATGAAGGTCCCTCAAGCTGTCCCTCAATCCCAATCTCTGGGATCTCTGGGCTGCCTTTAGGAATTCATTCCTCAATCCCGAGGTGTGAAGGGTTGGTTTCCCTGAGGA
>NW_024515831.1:0-4435 GCF_017590135.1 Pyrgilauda ruficollis
CATGCTCGCAGTACTCGGCGCAGACGCAGAGACGGATGTCTGGGTACGGAAAGAACCAGTACAAACCAGTTAGAACCAGTATGGACCAGTATGGAACAGTATAGACCAGTATGCGTCACTATAGCCCAGTCTAACCCAGTATAGCCCAGTCTAACCCAGTACAGCCCAGCGCGCTCGTGCTCGCAGTACTCGGCGCGGACGCGCAGACGGATGTCTGGGTATGGAAAGAACCAGTATGGACCAGTTAGAACCAGTACGGACCAGTTAGAACCAGTACGGACCAGTTAGAACCAGTACGGACCAGTTTGGAACAGTATGGAACAGTATGAGTCACTATGGACCAGTATGACCCAGTATGACCCAGTCTAGCCCAGTCTAACCCAGCGCACTCGTGCTCGCAGTACTCGGCGCGCACCCGCAGGCGGATGTCTGAAACCAGTACAGACCAGTTAGAACCAGTATGGACCAGTATGAGTCACTATGGAACACTATGGACCAGTATAGCCCAGTCTAACCCAGTCTAACCCAGTATGACCCAGCACGCTCGTGCTCGCAGTACTCGGCACGGACGCGCAGGCGGATGTCTGGAACCAGTATGGACCATCCGGCCCTGCTCGTAGTCGTCCTGGTCCACGCTGACCAGCAGCCGCACGTCCTCCCTGCCCACGGCGCGCCGCAGCCCCTCGGTCAGGAAGACCCCCTTGAGGGCCTCGAGCAGCGCCCCGCTCAGGTAATCCCCCCAGAAGGCCTCCAGGTAGGAGAGCTCCGAGAACTTGATGTCGCACAGGATGGAGCCCAGGTCCCGCGATTTCAGCACGCCGCTGGCCTGCCCGAAGACGTCCAGCGCGCGGCCCGGGCCCCGCGGGCGGCTGGAGGCCACGCCGCGGCGCAGGGCGCGCTCGTGCTCGCAGTACTCGGCGCGGACGCGGAGACGGATGTCTGGAACCAGTACAGACCAGTTAGAACCAGTATGCGTCACTATGGACCACTCTAACCCAGTATAACCCAGTATAGCCCTGTATAACCCAGTACAGCCCAGCGCGCTCGTGCTCGCAGTACTCGGCGCGGACGCGGAGACGGATGTCTGGAACCAGTACAGACCAGTTAGAACCAGTATGCGTCACTATGGACCACTCTAACCCAGTATAACCCAGTATAGCCCTGTATAACCCAGTACAGCCCAGCGCGCTCGTGCTCGCAGTACTCGGCGCGGACGCGGAGACGGATGTCTGGAACCAGTACAGACCAGTTAGAACCAGTATGCGTCACTATGGACCACTCTAACCCAGTATAACCCAGTATAGCCCTGTATAACCCAGTACAGCCCAGCGCGCTCGTGCTCGCAGTACTCGGCGCGGACGCGGAGACGGATGTCTGGGTACGGAAAAAACCAGTATGGACCAGTTAGAACCAGTATGGACCAGTATGGACCAGTATGGAACAGTATAGACCAGTACAATCCCATAGAACCCAGTCTAACCCAGTCTAACCCAGCGCACTCGTGCTCGCAGTACTCGGCGCGGACGTGGAGACGGATGTCTGGAACCGGAAAGAACCAGTATGGACCAGTACAAACCAGTTAGAACCAGTATGGACCAGTACAAACCAGTTAGAACCAGTATGGACCAGTACAAACCAGTTAGAACCAGTATGGAACAGTATGAGTCACTATGGACCAGTATGACCCAGTATGACCCAGTACAACCCAGTCTAGCCCAGTCTAACCCAGCGCGCTCGTGCTCGCAGTGCTCGGCGCGGACCCGCAGGCGGATGTCTGGATACAGAAAAAACCAGGATGGACCAGTTAGAACCAGTACAAACCAGTTAGAACCAGTATGGACCAGTTAGAACCAGTATAAACCAGTATGGACCAGTATAGACCAGTACGGGTCACTGTGGACCAGTCTAACCCAGTCTAACCCAGTATAGCCCAGCACACTCGTGCTCGCAGTACTCGGCGCGCACCCGCAGCCGGATGTCTGGAACCAGTACAGACCAGTTAGAACCAGTACGGACCAGTATGGACCAGTTAGAACCAGTATGGACCAGTTAGAACCAGTATGGACCAGTATGGACCAGTTACAGACAGTACGGGTCACTATGGACCAGTATAACCCAGTATGACCCAGCGCCGTCGTGCTCGCAGTGCTCAGCTCAGACACAAAGACAGATGTCTGTAAACCAGTATAAACCAGTACAGACCAGTTAGAACCAGTATGGGTCAGTATAGACCAGTTATCACCAGTACAAACCAGTCAGAACCAGTACAACCCACTCAGGGCCGGCTCAAGGCCACGCCCACTCGTGCTAGGAAATGCAGTCAATATGTGAAAACCAGTATAAACCAGTAAAACCCAGTATAAACTGGTATAAACCAGTACAAACCAGTAACCCTGCACTGGCCGCACGCACTCGGCATTCCCAATGCTCCCAGTACAAACCAGTACAAACCAGTACAAACCAGTACAAACCAGTACAAACCAGTTTGCCCAGTGACTCACAGCCCTGGGATCCCTCCGTGGGTCCAGTTCTCCCAGTTCTCCCAGTTCTCCCAGTTCTCCCAGTCCCAGCACTGGACTGGGCGTCCCAGTGACCTCACATGGAATTCCCAGTTCTCCCAGTTTGTCCAGTCCCAGTTTCTGGGACATTCCCAGTTTGTCCCTCCCAGTCCCAGACTGGTTTGTGTCCCAGTACTCCCAGTCTGGCACTGGGACATTCCCAGTTTGTGTCCCAGTGCTCCCAGTCCTGTACTGGGACATTCCCAGTTTGTCCCAGTGCTCCCAGTCCCAGACTGGGACATTCCCAGTGCTCCCAGTCTGGCACTGGGACATTCCCAGTTTGTGTCCCAGTGCTCCCAGTCCCGTACTGGGACATTCCCAGTCTGTCCCTCCCAGTCCCGCACTGGGACATTCCCAGTTTGTCCCTCCCAGTCCCGCACTGGGACATTCCCAGTTTGTCCCTCCCAGTCCCAGACTGGTTTCTGTCCCAGTGCTCCCAGTCTGTCGCTCCCAGTGCCGTACTGGTGCCATCCCAGTCTGTCCCAGTTTGCCCCAGTTTGTTGCTCCCAATCCATCCCAGTCTGTCCCAGTCTATCCCTCCCAGTGATCCCAGTCCCCCCCAGTTTGATCCCAGTTTGTCCCAGTCCGTCCCAGTCCCCCCCAGTCTGTCCCAGTTTGTTATTCCCAGTCCCCCCCAGTCTGTCCCCCGGCGCCGGCAGCTGCGGGAATTCCGGGAATTCCGGGAATTTCGGGAGCTTCGGGAGTTTCGGGAATTTCGGGAATTCCGGGAGGTCCGGCTGCGCTTCCGCTTCCCGGAGCTGGAGCCTGGGGGGACACAGAGTGACCATGAGTGACCAGTGACCACTGAGTGACCGTGAGTGACAGTGAGTGACCAGAGTGACCACTGAGTGACCACAGTGACCAGAGTGAGCAATGAGTGACCAGTGAGTGACCCTGACTGACCAGTGAGTGACCATGAGTGACCAATGAGTGACCGTGAGTGACCACAGTGACCATGGAGTGATCATAGAATGACCACAGAGTGACCAGAGTGACCACTGAGTGACCAATGGGGGACACCCTGAGTGACCAGGGCAGTGACCCCAAGGGTGACCCCAGAGTGACCCCAAAGTGACCCCAGGTGACCCAGAGTGACCCCAAAGTGACCCCAGTGACCCCAGAGTGACCCCAGTGACCCCCAGCCCCCTAAAATGACCTAAAATGACCAAAAGTGACCCCAAAGTGACCAAAAGGTGACCCCAGAGTGACCCAAAGTGACCCCAAGGTGACCCCCAGCCCCCCTAAAATGACCCCAGTGACCCCAAAGTGACCAAAAGTGACCCCAGAGTGACCTCAGGTGACCCCAGAGTGACCCCCAGCCCCCTAAAATGACCTAAAATGACCCCAGTGACCCCAAGTGACCCTAACTGACCCCAGAGTGACCCAAGGTGACCCCAAAGTGTCCCCAGGTGTCCCGCGTCACCAGCCGCAGCAGCTGCCTCAGCTGCCCCAAATCCCCCTCGTGGCACAGCCCCCTCCTCTCCAGCTCCAGCAGCAGCTCCAGCCCGTCGCGGGGGTCCCTGCGCGCCCCCCGGCCCCGCGGGGCCGCCCCGCTGCTGTCCCCGTCCTTGTCACTGTCCCCTCCCCGCAGCGCCTCGTCCAGCAGGAAGGACAGCACGGTGACGTCGCTGGGGGTCAGCTGCGCGGCCACCACCTCGAAGAGGCGGTGCAGGGACAGCATGCCGTAGAAATCCAGGCACTCGTCCTCCTCCTGCCACATGCGGGTGTCGCCGCCGTGCTGGTGGCCGCTGTCGCCTCCCCCCGGCCGCTGCGGGGAGTGCAGCTGGGACAGCGCCCGCAGGGACTCCACGGTGAGGGGTGGGCAGCGAGCAGGGGGGTGGTGGCACCTGGGGGGGGGACAAGGGTCAGGGGACACG
>NW_024515832.1:0-342 GCF_017590135.1 Pyrgilauda ruficollis
TGAGGTTAAATGAGCTCAGTGATGCGTGTTCTCAGTTTGCTGTGGTAGCTCCTCAGGCTCTCCCAGTGTGGATACTGGGATATCCGTGAGGATACTGGGACATCCACTGTGGATACTGGGAGATCAGTGCCAGAGTTAAGAGAGGTGTTTATATAAATCAGTATAAAGTTATGAACTTTAGCGGGGTAAGTCTGGAATTAGGAGAAACACAGCGTCTCCCTGTTTCTTCCCGCTGGTGATCCCATATTCCTGTCTGTTATCGCATAAAATAATTTCAAGGTGGGTTACCAAGAACTTCCAATCTTTTTTTCTAAGATAAATTCCTCTTTTGAAGCATTTTTT
>NW_024515833.1:0-342 GCF_017590135.1 Pyrgilauda ruficollis
CAAAATCCCAAAAATCCTGGGAAAATCCCCCCCCCAGGGTAGGGTTTGGAGGTGCTGGTGCTGATCCAGGCGTGGCATTCCCAGGTTTTCCTGGAGGAGCTGGAATTGTGCCTGGGGGAGGACGAGGGCAGCGAGGATTCCCGGCTGCTCCTGCGCCATTCCCGGCTCCTGCTGCGCAGCCGCCTCTGCTGCCTCCAGAAAAAGGCAAAACCGGGGATTTTCCTAAAGAAAAAATAGGGAATTTTGGGTGTGGGGGATTTGGGGTAAGGGGTTGTGGGATGGGGTGATCCTAAATCCTGGTTTTTCCAGGTGGAGCAGGGCGTGGCCCTGCTGCTGGAAGGG
>NW_024515834.1:0-342 GCF_017590135.1 Pyrgilauda ruficollis
TTCAGGTGTGGCAACTGCATCACTCAGATTGGTGTCGTCTGGACATTTGGTGAGGGTGCAGCTGATCCCTTCATCTGTGTCACTGATGAAGACGTCAAATAACATTTCCCTAGTAGAGACCCCTGAGGGACACCACTTGTGCCATCAGGATATGAGCCATTGACCACTACCCTCTGGTAGTTTATGACTACAGTAATAAAGGATAAAAGTCGTACCTTGTATATTTCGGTAATAAAAACTTTGCATTAAAATCAACCAGCCTCCTCCCTTCTTTCTTTATGAAGTCTAATCACTCCTTATGGTGTCAGGAGTTGCTGTTAAAACATTGCTCCATGCAATTTT
>NW_024515835.1:0-342 GCF_017590135.1 Pyrgilauda ruficollis
CTGTCTGTAATTAGGGGCGGGGTCTGTCATTAATTAGGGGCGGGGTCTCTCACGCTCTGTCTGTAATTAGGGGAGGGCTCTCTCTGTAATTAGGGGCAGGGTCTGTAATTAATTAGGGGAGGGGTGTCTAACGGGTCTGTCTGTAATTAGAGTCAGGGTCTCTGTAATTAATTAGGGGCGGGGTCTGTCATTAGGGGCGGGGTCTGTCGTTAATTAGGGACGGGGCCTGTCACTAATAAGGGGCGGGGTCTCTCTGTAATTAGCGGGGTCTGTCTGTAATAAGGGGCGGCTCTGTCACTAATTAGGGGCGGAGTCTGTCACTAATTAGCGCGGCTCTGTCAC
>NW_024515836.1:0-342 GCF_017590135.1 Pyrgilauda ruficollis
TTTTGGGCCTTTTTGAAGCCGATTTTTAGCATTAAAATCTGAATTTTTGATGATTTTTTCCCACTTTTTTTGTTGAATTTTCCAGGATTTTGAAGATTCCTAAAAAGTTTAAAACTTTTCTTAAAAATTTTGGGAAAATTTGAGAATTTTTTGGGAAATTTTGGGGAGTTTTTATCGTTTTTGAGACGAATTTTGGTGAAAATTTGAGAAAAATTCGACATTTTTCACATTTTTTTAATGAAGATTTTTAGAGAATAAAGGGAATTTTGGGCTGGATTTTGGGTGAATTTAAAGGATTTTGGAAGGATTTTGGAGAAACCCAAATTTGGGAAAAATTGAGGA
>NW_024515837.1:0-342 GCF_017590135.1 Pyrgilauda ruficollis
TGTTTCTCTTGCACATTTTCACTCCTCTCTTCTTCGAGCACTTAAATCTGTGAAAGACACTTTTTTGCCTTTCTTAAATTTCATAGAGACCTTACAACTTTCTCTGATGGGCTTGGCCTTGGCCAACAGTGGGCCAGTCCTAGAGCCAGCTGGCATTGGCTCCGTCAGGCATGGGGTAAACTTCTAGAAGTTTCTCACAGAAGCAGCCCTGTAGCCCCTACACACCAAAACCTGGTCATGCAAACTCACTGCAAACTTCAAATGTAAATTAAGACAGAGTTTGTTAAGATTAGTCACAAAATCTTCTTTTTTTACTTTTAATTCTCCCACTACCTTTATATA
>NW_024515838.1:0-342 GCF_017590135.1 Pyrgilauda ruficollis
TGGATGGTCTTTAAGGTCCCTTCCACCTTTACCACGTAGCACTTATAATTTACAGATCACAGAGCACTAATTGCTCCTAAAAGATCAGGGGAGAGAAAAAGGAAATTAACATTCTCTTAGTGCTCAGGCTGGAGCTGTGTCCCCTTTTTCAGTCCCTGTCACCATCCCTCTGTCCCTGTCACTAAATCCACCCTGAACATTCAGTCGAGGTCCTGACAGTGGGGCTGAAATGGGATAATTCCTGGAGCATAAACTTTCCTGCTTCTGACTGCTAGCCAGCCTCTAATCCCAGCAGGAAGGAGGGATATTCCCATGGGAGCACGTTCTCCTGTCAGCTGGGGA
>NW_024515839.1:0-342 GCF_017590135.1 Pyrgilauda ruficollis
AAATGGGGTGGGGGTCACCGAAATGGGTGGGGATCCCCAAATTTGGGTGGGGGTCACCGAAATGGAGGGGGGGAATCCCCAAATATGGGTGGGGGTCACCGAAATGGGGTAGAGGTCCCCGAAATGGGGTGGGAGACCCCTGAAATGGGGTGGGAGACCCCCAAAACGGGATGGGATAGCCCCAAAATGGGGTGGAGGACCCTCAAAATAGGGTGGGGGTCCCCAAAATGGGGTGGGGGCCACTGAAATATGGTAAGGGTCTCCGAAATAGAGTGGGGGATACCCAAAATGGGGTGAGGGACCCCCGAAATGAGGTGGGGGACAGCGAAAAGGGGTGGGGGA
>NW_024515840.1:0-342 GCF_017590135.1 Pyrgilauda ruficollis
GGATCCTCTGAACCCCAAAGTTCATGAAGGTGGGGATCCCCTGAATCCCAAAATCCGTGAGGGTGAGGACACCCGAAATCTTAAATTTCAGGAGGGATGGGATCCTCTGAACCCCAAAGTTCATGAGGGTGGGGATCCTCTAAATCCTAAAATTCACGAGGGATGTGGCCCCCTGAACCCCACAATTCATGAGGGTGGGGACCCCCTAAATCCTAAAATTCATGAGGGACGGGACCCTTCGAAGCCCAAAATTCATGAAGGTGGGGATCCCCGAAATCCTAAAATTCGTGAGGGTGAGGACCTCCTAAATCCTAAAATCCATGAGGGATGGGACCCCCTGAA
>NW_024515841.1:0-342 GCF_017590135.1 Pyrgilauda ruficollis
GTCCAGGGGACCCCCCAGGACCCCCAGGATCTGTCAGACCCGGACCCGGGAACTCCCAGGATCGGTCAGTCCCGGTCCAGAGGACACCCCAGGATCGATCAGTCCTGGTCCAGGGGACCCCCCAGGACCCCCAGCACCCCCAGGATCGATCAGTCCCGGTCCAGGGGACCCCCCAGGATCGATCAGTCCCGGAGCCGGAGATCCCCAAGATCGATCAGTCCTGGTCCAGGGGACCCCCAGCACCCCCAGGATGGATCCGTCCCGGTCCAGGGGACCCCCCAGGATCGATCAGTCCTGGAGCCGGGGACCCCCAGAATCGATCAGTCCTGGTCCAGGGGACCC
>NW_024515842.1:0-4435 GCF_017590135.1 Pyrgilauda ruficollis
GACATTGGGGACATCAATGGGGACACATCAGGGATGTGCCGCAGCACCAGGTTCTGGGCCTGGGGGGACATTGGGGCACATTGGGGACACTGGGGACATCAATGGGGACATTGGGGACATTGGGGATGTGCCGCAGCACCGGGTTCTGGGCCTGGGGACAATGGGGACATCAATGGGGACATTGGGGACATTGGGGACATCAATGGGGACATCAATGGGGACATCGGTGATGTGCCGCTGCACCGGGTTCTGGGCCTGGGGGGGCATTGGGGACATCAATGGGGACATTGGGGACACTGGGGACATCAATGGGGACAGCACTGGGGACATTGGGGGTCCCCCAGAGACTCTTGGGACAGAGCAGGGGACACCGGGGATCCCCTGGTGACAGCACTGGGGACATCGGTGACACCTCAATGGACCTTGGGGACACCTTGGGGACACCAGGGACCCCTTGGTGACACCTCAAGGGACCTTGGGGACACCTTGGGGACACCTGGGGACACTGGTGACACCATCAAGGGACCTTGGGGACACCTTGGGGACACCTGGGGACACTGGTGACACCACTGGGGACATTGGTGACACCTCAATGGACCTTGGGGACACCTTGGGGACACCCTGGTGACACTGGGGACACCAGGGACCCCTTGGTGACACCTCAAGGGACCTTGGGGACACCTTGGGGACACCTGGGGACACTGGTGACACCACTGGGGACATTGGTGACACCTCAATGGACCTTGGGGACACCTTGGGGACACCCTGGTGACACTGGGGACACCAGGGACCCCTTGGTGACACCTCAAGGGACCTTGGGGACACCTTGGGGACACCTGGGGACACTGGTGACACCACTGGGGACATTGGTGACACCTCAATGGACCTTGGGGACACCTTGGGGACACCCTGGTGACACTGGGGACACCAGGGACCCCTGGTGACACCTCAATGGACCCTGGGGACCCCCTGATGACACCTCAATGGACCCTTGGGGACACCTTGGGGACACCTCGGTGACCCCACTGGGGACATCGGTGACACCTCAATGGACCCTGGGGACACCCCTGGTGACACTGGGGACATCAGGGACCCCCTGGTGACACCTTAAGGGACCTTGGGGACACCCTAGTGACACCCTGGGGACACCAGGGACCCCTTGGTGACACCTCAATGGACCCTGGGGACACCCCTGGTGACACTGGGGACATCAGGGACCCCCTGGTGACACCTTAAGGGACCTTGGGGACACCCTAGTGACACCCTGGGGACACCAGGGACCCCTTGGTGACACCTCAATGGACCCTGGGGACACCCCTGGTGACACTGGGGACATCAGGGACCCCCTGGTGACACCTTAAGGGACCTTGGGGACACCCTAGTGACACCCTGGGGACACCAGGGACCCCTTGGTGACACCTCAATGGACCCTGGGGACACCTTGGAGACACTGGGGACACTGGTGACACCAAGGACCCCTTGGTGACACCTCAATGGACCCTGGGGACACCTTGGAGACACTGGGGACACTGGTGACACCAAGGACCCCCTGGTGACACCTCAATGGACCCTGGGGACACCTTGGAGACACTGGGGACACTGGTGACACCAAGGACCCCTTGGTGACACCTCAATGGACCCTGGGGACACCCTGGTGACACCTTAAGGGACCTTGGGGACAGCCTGGGGATACTGGTGACACCACTGGGGACATTGGGGACACCAGGGACCCCTGGGTGACACCTCAAGGGACCTTGGGGGCACCCTGGTGACACTGGGGACACCCTGGGGACACCAGGGACCCCTGGGTGACAGCTCAATGGACCTTGGGGACACCTTGGTGACACCTCGGTGACCCCACTGGGGACATCAGTGACACCTCAATGGACCCTGGGGACACCTGGTGACACCCTGGGGACACCCTGGGGACACCAGGGACCCCTTGGTGACACCTCAATGGACCCTGGGGACACCTTGGGGACACCCTGGGGATACCAGTGACACCACTGGGGACATTGGGGACACCGGGGATCCCCTGGGGACACCTTAAGGGACCTTGGGGACACCCTGGTGACCTTGGTGACCCCCTGTGACCCCCCCGGTGACCCCGCTGGCCCCTCTCTCACCCCGGGCTCGGTGGCGGGCGGCGGCTCGCCGTCCCCGGCGCCGTCCCCGGCCGTGTCCCCCCCCGCGGCGGTGGCGGCGGTGACGCCGGGGGGGCTCCAGAGGCGCGCGCGGGCGTCCAGGGCCTGCACCAGGCGCGCGGCCAGCTTGATGTCGTGGCGCACGATGGGCCGGTGCTGCGTCAGCCCCGAGACGTTCCGCACGCGCCGCGTCAGGTCCCGGTTCACACCCGGGCTCAGCTCGCACTCCCGCAGCTGGGGACCCCAAAAACACCCCAAATCAGCCCAAAAAACATCAAAATCAGCCCAAAAAATCCATCAGAATTCAGCAAAACCAGCCCAAACCCAGCCCAGTTCACGCCGGGGCTCAGCTCGCACTCCCGCAGCTGAGGAACCCAAAATCCATCAGAATCAGCCCAAAAAATCCATCAAAATATCCCCAAACCAGCCCAAACCCAGCCCGGGTCAATCTGGGACTCAGCTCGCACTCCCGCAGCTGAGGACTCCAAAAACACCCCAAATCAGCCCAAAAAATCCATCAGAATTCAGCCAAACCAGCCCAAACCCAGCCTGGTTCACACCCGGGGCTCAGCTTGCACTCCCGCAGCTGGGGACCCCAAAAACACCCAAAATCAGCCCAAAAAACCATCAAAATAACCCAAAAATCCATCAAAATCACCCAAAAAACCAGTGCAAAAATCATCAAAATCCATCAAAACCAGCCCAAAATCCACCAAAATATCCCCAAACCAGCCCAAAATCCAGCCCGGTTCACGCCGGGCTCAGCTCGCACTCCCGCAGCTGGGGACCCCAAAACACCTTAAGGGACCTTGGGGACACCCTAGTCCCGGGCTCAGCTCGCACTCCCGCAGCTGGGGACCCAAAAACACCCAAAATCAGCCCAAAAAACATCAAAATCAGCCCAAAAAAGCTTCAAAATCAATCAAAACCAGCCCAAAACCCAGCCCGGTTCACGCCGGGGCTCAGCTCGCACTCCCGCAGCTGGGGACCCCAAAAACACCCCAAAAACCCATCAAAATCCATCCAAATCAGCCCAAAAACACCCCAAAAACCCATCAAAATCCATCCAAATCAGCCCAAAAACACCCCAAAAACCCATCAAAATCCATCCAAATCAGCCCAAAAACACCCCAAAAACCCATCAAAATCCATCCAAATCAGCCCAAAAACACCCCAAAAACCCATCAAAATCCATCCAAATCAGCCCAAAAACTCCCCAAATCTGTGAGAATCAGCCCAAAAAATCCATCAGAATTCAGCCAAACCAGCCCAAACCCAGCCTGGTTCACACCCGGGGCTCAGCTTGCACTCCCGCAGCTGGGGACCCCAAAAACACCCAAAATCAGCCCAAAAACACCCCAAATCTGTGAGAATCAGCCCAAAAAATCCATCCAAACCAGCCCAAAATTCATCAAAATATCCCCAAACCAGCCCAAACCCAGCCCGGTTCACGCCGGGGCTCAGCTCACACTCCCGCAGCTGGGGAACCCAAAAACACCCAAAAAAACCATCAAAATAACCCAAAAATCCATCAAAATCACCCAAAAAACCAGCGCAAAAATCATCAAAATCCATCAAAACCAGCCCAAAATCCAGCCCGGGTCAATCTGGGACTCAGCTCGCACTCCCGCAGCTGGGGACCCCATAAACACCCAAAATCACCCCAAAATCCATCAAAACCAGCCCAAAAATCACCAAAATATCCCAAAACCAGCCCAAAATCCAGCCCGGGTCAATCTGGGACTCAGCTCGCACTCCCGCAGCTGGGAACCCAAAATCCATCAGAATCACCCCAAAATCCATGAAAATCCATCAAAATCCGTCAGAATCAGGGAAAGAACCGTCAAAATCACCCCAAAATCTGTCAGAATGCCCCCAAAAATCATCAAAATCACCCCAAAATCAATCAAAACCACCCCAAAAATCATCAGAAGCACCCCAAAATCATCAAAATCACCCCAAAATCATCAAAACCACCCTGAAAATCATCAAAACCATCCCAAAATCCATCAAAACCACCCAAAATCACCAAAAGCACCCCAAAATCCATCAAAACCACCCCAAAATCACCAAAACCTCCCCAAGATCCATCAAAACCACTCCAAAAATCATCAAAATCAACCCAAGATCCATCAAAATCACCCCAAAAAGCACCAAAACCACCAAAAATGACCAAAACCACCCTGAAAATCAACAAAACAAGCCCAAAATCCACCAAAACCACCCCAAAAATCATCCAAAACCACTCCCAAAATCACCAAAATCACCCCAAAATCCATCAAAACCACCCC
>NW_024515843.1:0-342 GCF_017590135.1 Pyrgilauda ruficollis
GTCCCCAGACCCAGGACACAAAATTCCTCATTTTTCCTTAGCCAGAGCAGGATCTGATTGTGATCACTTCTCTTTTCTGTCAGAAAGTTCCCCACTTTTTCCTTTTACTATTAATATCCTTTTTTCCCCCTCCCCTGCATGTGACCATTCTCATCCATTTGTTGTGCCTGTCCTTAGCTCAGGCTCCATTGGTTTGGAAGACAAAATAAAGGATGATTTTTGCTTCTCAAACCAACACCTGGACAGACCCCACTGCCAGTTCAGGGAGGAACATGGAAGAAGGGAGAGAGAAAATAATAACAATACTAATAATACTACTAACAATACAAATACTACTAATAC
>NW_024515844.1:0-342 GCF_017590135.1 Pyrgilauda ruficollis
CCCTGTGGATCCCCTACAGAGACCCCCAGACCCCCTTTAGGGACCCCCGGACTGCCCCGGGACCCGCAGAGCCCCCCCAGGCCCCTATGGATCCCCTATGGATCCCCTATGGCCCCACCGTAGGTCTCGGACATGCTGGAGCCGGGCCGGGGGACCGGGAGCAAAGATGGCGGCGCCCAGGGGAGCCACTTCCGGGTGCGCTGCGCATGCGCGAGCAGAACGCGCCAGGAGATGGGCGGAGCTCAGAGGGGGAAAGGGGCGTGGCCAATGAGGGGTGATTGTGAGGGAGGGGCTTGGCCAATGAGGGGCTGTGATGGGAAAGGGGCGGGGCCAAGGGCGGGA
>NW_024515845.1:0-342 GCF_017590135.1 Pyrgilauda ruficollis
AAGAAAACATAGTTCACTGCAGCTGTTTTCCATTTTAAGTAAATAAAGATTAGACTGTCAGCTCCTGTACAGTATGGCTATTTCAACTGTTTTTTAATGGAGAATAAATTATACATAATTTACTTGAAAATTTAGCTTGAAAATTTAAGTACTATTCAGAGGATACTGATGGCATGAAACCATGACTGGTGAAATGGGGTTTGTGAAAGCAACAGAGCATCCAGCAGGACTTCCAGACATCTTTATATCAGAGAACTGGTGTGAGTCTTGGAGTGTCCTGCGTAGGGTCAGGAGTTGGACTTCCTGATCCTGACCGGTCCCTTCCAATTCAGTATATTCTAT
>NW_024515846.1:0-342 GCF_017590135.1 Pyrgilauda ruficollis
TTCGACCTGCGCATGATGGTGGCCAACGAGCTCAACCAGGAGAGCTTCATGAACCAGGAGATCACCAAGGCCTTCCACGTGCGCCGCGCCAACCGCGTCAAGGAGTGCCTGGCCAAGGGCGTCTTCGCAGGTATGGGGGGTGGGGTGGGGGCTGTGGGGACAGGAGGGTCACCGCTGTCACCTCTAGGTGGTGTTCCCTTCTTGTGGTGCCATTGTGGTCACAGGGCTGTGGTCAAACTGAGCCCCTCCCAACGCTGAGGTCTTTGGAGTCTGGGGTCCTGTCCCAGTCAGTCATGGAGGTGCTGCTGGGGTGGAGTGGCAGGTCTGGGCTGTGGTGGCCAA
>NW_024515847.1:0-342 GCF_017590135.1 Pyrgilauda ruficollis
GGGGTTCCAGGGTTGGGGTCCGCTGGGATTTGGGGTCGGGGGGAGATTTTGGGGTCCGGATTTTGGGGATTTTGGGGTTTTTTGGGCGCCTCCTCACCCGCCAGCAGCAGCCGCGCTCCCGCCATCGCTTTCGCTTTCGATTCCGGCCACGCCCACCGCCCCAAAACCGCCCCAAAACCCCAAAAAACTGCCCCAAAATCGCCCCAAAATTCCCCTCCGCGGATTCGGCCACGCCCCAAACCCCAAAATTTGCCTCAGGCACCCCAAAAATTTGGGGTCAAACCCTCAAAAACCCCCAAAATTTCCTCCCTCAGAGCCCACGGAGCTCTGGCCACGCCCCCA
>NW_024515848.1:0-342 GCF_017590135.1 Pyrgilauda ruficollis
GGCGTCCGGTGCCCCCGGCCCGCCCCGTCCGGCGCTGGTTCCTTTTCCTTTGTCCCGGTGACAATGTCCCGGCTCCGCCTTCCCGGGGCCGCCTCAGCCAGCGCGGGGATCCGCCGGAGCCCCGGCAGCGCCGAGCGGCCGGGCCGCCCCCTGCCCCCCCCCGGGGGACGCCGCCGGACGCCGCTTCCTCCCCCCCCCGGGCCGCGGGGGCTCCGGCGGGACCAGGCGGGGACGGGACGGGGGCCCCGGGGGACGGGACGGGGAGGAGGGGACGGAGCACGGGGAGGGAGGGCACCGGGGAGGGGGGCGGGGGGCACTCCGGGCTCCGCTGGGGGTTGTGGC
>NW_024515849.1:0-342 GCF_017590135.1 Pyrgilauda ruficollis
AGAGCTGCAGGAAAGGTCTGAGCTCCTTTCCCAGTCCTTCCCTGAATGTCACCCGAGCCAAGGTGACATCACTCTGCCACTCTCCAGCCTCCAGTTATCCTCATTTTTTACCTGGAAATGTGTTCAGCATCCCATGAAAGTGGGAGATTCTACAATCTTCTAGCTCAGCGGTACAATCTGAACACCCAGCAAAGGACTCAGATGTCCAAGGAGGGCAGGTGGGTTTTGGGTGCAGCCATGGAGTAAGAGCCTGAGACGAGAGATGCAGGACTCCAGGTGGCTCCTCAAGATGCAGTTTATTGTGTCCAAGATGTCACAGCAGTCCAGGGTTGTGGGTGACAG
>NW_024515850.1:0-342 GCF_017590135.1 Pyrgilauda ruficollis
TGAGACTGGGTCCAAGCTAAGGGAAAAGGCCTTTGCAATATGGCACTGAGGTCCCCAAACCTGCCCACTGAGGACTAGGTTGGACACACCAAGAGTGACAGAGTTAAATCTCCATCCCGGCTCATTACATCCTACAAGGACATTCTGGTTGTAACAGCCAGGAGCTGCAGCTGTACAGAAAACCCTTTGCAGCTCAGGCTGAATCATGCTTGGAGCTTCCACAGCCTTCAAATATTAACCTCCAGAACTCTAGAAACTCTTTGCAGAGCTTGTACAAACTGCATTTTTTGGCCTCTAACTCAGGTCATATTTGGGCAAATATTTATGAAGATGGCAAAAAAA
>NW_024515851.1:0-342 GCF_017590135.1 Pyrgilauda ruficollis
CCAGCCTGGCTCCAGCCCTGGAGCATCCATGGCCTCTCTGGCAGTGATGTTTGCAGCTTGCCTCGGTGCTGTCACAGGGATTTGTGTCACAAAGTGCTGCCACAACTCTGGCTCTTGCTCAGCTTTTAATGGCTTCTTCTCTTGGTGTTCTCTTCCCTTTTCTGCCTCTGCTGCCTGGGGTAATCACTTCCCCCCGGGGCTCTCCAGGGAAGCAAGATTTATTGTCCATCCCAGCTGGAGATTATCTCTTTGATTAACAAGGCTGAAGAGAACAATATTTGCCCTGCAGATCAATAAATAATCTCCTTTGGAGGTGCTTTTCTGAGAGAGGCAGGGTTTGAT
>NW_024515852.1:0-342 GCF_017590135.1 Pyrgilauda ruficollis
CCCCCCCCAGGCCCCCCAGACCTGATGAAGGCCCCGTAGAGCCCCGTGGTGCTGAAGACCATGCGAGCCGCCTGCGACTCCTGGCGCTGCGAGCGGCTCAGGGTCAGCGCGTCGTCCATGTGCCCCTCCTGGTGCAGGATGGCCTGGGGGGGCAAAGGGGGGGTCACGGGGGACCCCCGAAACACAGAGACCCCTCCCCCCGAACCCAGAGAACCACAGAGACCCCGCCTGAACCCAGAGGGACCCCCGCTTAACCACAGAGACACCCCTGAACCCGCAGGGATCCCCCCGAACCACAGAGATCCCCCTGAATCTGCAGGGACCCCCCCCTGAACCCCAAAG
>NW_024515853.1:0-4452 GCF_017590135.1 Pyrgilauda ruficollis
GGATGAGGCTGTCAAAGGAGTGTTTTTCATTCAAAGAGAAGAGGGAGACACTACAAAGTGCTTTGCAAAACTACACAGGGCAAATTACCTACCACTTACCCAGCCACAAATTGTTGCGATTAAGCGAGACCACTGTGTTATCCCTGAAACCACTGAACCAGTGCACACCCCTGAAAGGTCTCACAGTTTTCACTGATGGGTCTGGAAAAACAGGAAAAGCCATCGTGACCTGAAAAGATGATAACGGTTGGCAGACACTAGAAGGTCACAATAGT
The DNA here is from genome assembly GCF_017590135.1 of Pyrgilauda ruficollis. Taxonomy (NCBI): domain Eukaryota; kingdom Metazoa; phylum Chordata; class Aves; order Passeriformes; family Passeridae; genus Pyrgilauda; species Pyrgilauda ruficollis. Next base: position 276 of record NW_024515853.1, read on the forward strand.
GGATCACCTCAGATACTTGAATTACATGCTGCAGCCATGGCTTTTCAATGTTTTCCTCATGTTCCTTTAAATATTGTGACCAATTCCACCTATGTTGTAGACATCACACAAAGATTGGACCAAGCACTGCTAAAAGAAGTTGATAATGCCACATTATTTGAATTGTTAAAAACTTTATGGCATACAATCCAAGCCAGAACATGTTCTTACTACATTTTGGATATTTGGACTCATACAAACTTGCCAGGCTTTATTGCAGAAGGTAATGCTCGGGTTGATTGGCTAGCCAGCCCTTTCTGGACAGCACCACAGCCAGATATGCTAGCACAAGCAAAAGTATCACATGCCTTTTTCCATCAAGGTGTTTGAGCTCTACAACGACAATTCTTGTTAACAAATACAGAGGCAGGCAATATTGTTAACACTTGTGCTGATTGTCAAGGCCACACTGCACCACTGCAGGTGGGGGTTAACCCCATTGGTCTGAGAGCCTTACAAGTTTGGCAAACGGATGTCACACACATTTTGGAATTTGGTCACTTAAAATATGTTCACGTTTCAATGGACACTTTTTCATCTGCTATATCAGCCTCAGTTCACACTGGAGAAAGAAGTCATGATGCCATTGCACATTGGCAACCAGCCTTTGTTGCCCTAGGTATCCCTCACACTATAAAAACTGATAATGGTCCTGCATACATACCACAGAACACTCAACAGTTTTTACAGCTCTGGGGTGTATCCCATCACACATGTATTCCTCATTCCCCTACAGGACAAGCAATTTTTTAATGTGCCCATGGCACTTTAAAGCATGTCCTTAAAAAACAGAAAAGGGGGATGTGTGGTGAGACCCTACAGAGTAGGGTGGCCAAAGCCCTGTACACTTTAAACCATCTAACAATATTGCAAAACTCCCAAAACCCTGTCATCTTAAATAATTTCTTGTCATTACAGTCCTCTAATGACATCCAGTTACCTAAACCTAAGGTATTGGTACAGGACCTCATTATTAACAAATGGGAAGGCCCTTGGGACCTTGTCACTTGGGGACATGGGTATGCATCTATTTCCACAGATGCTGGTATTCAATGGGTACCTGCTTGGTGTATGCAACCTGCTCTATGCTCTGCTCTGGACTGCAACCAACAATGCCTCCCTGACGGTCCTACAGCAGATGCCATAGAACAGTGACCAGAACAACCTTCTGTACCAGCTGGATGGAAATCTGAGACCTTTGGAATGACAACTCACCTGTGACTTCACCTGGACCTCAAGAGTCGGACACTTTAAGGACATTACTAGCAAAAGGAAATGCTACCTCTGACAGTTTTAAATATTACCTCTGATAGTTTTTAACTTGGTTTGTTTGTAACGTTCAAGTTGTAAGTAATTAGCCTGCAGCATGCCACCCAGTAACATTGTGCCTTTGATAGCTCCTGGACATGATCGTAAAAATTTTCATGGGACACACCAATAGCTAGAAAGATTAGGCTTGTCGAGTTTAGTGAAGAATTTCATTCTCCTTGTACCATGTTTATTGTCCTTTCTGCAAGGGGCCTCACAGAAGGATGATAAATACAGCTTTTATATTTTGAAACAGAAAGGGGGGACTATGATGGCACCAGCTGGACTTTGGGCCACACTGAGAGGAGGAGGGATTTGGCTACAGAGAGTGGATGCCAGTCAACCCCTGACAAAAACGTAAGCAGGTAGCTATTGGCCAGTGAGCTGAGTGGTGATCAAATCATAGCCAGTCAGGTTTGAACAATGAGTCTTTTGAATAGCCTATATAAGAGCTGTGCACGCCATTAAAAGCTCTCTCCTGCATTAACTATGTGTTGTCTTGCTGTCTCCCCCAAATGCGACAGCTACAGAGTTTTAGAGTTATACACTAAAGCAGTACTGATCTGAAAAATACAAAAGCTAAAACTTAAGGCATCACAATCACGTGTTCATAAACATCTTTGGAAAATGCCATTACCTGTCTTTGGTAATATCATATGTTGGGGGTTGGGTTTTCTTTTCTGTTAATTCCTTATCACCTGTAGAATTTCTTCCCGTAGAGTTGCTAATGGGAACTGATTGCTGGGTTCTGCGGAGATACTGGGGATTCCGGGTGGGGGAAGGGGCTGGGTGCAGCTGCTAGCCCTCTCCCAGTTTTTTTGGAGGACGGTCGGAGCCTCTGTTCTTGGGGAAAGGAATTCCACTGCTGCTGCCTGAGCCCAGCCCAGAGCTGCTTCTTCTGCTGTGGGGTGAGCCTCTACTCGTGAGAACAGCCACTGAACTGGGACCTTATTAACACCTACTTCACTAAAAGTGAGATCTATCACCCTCTGCTCGGGTGCCCAGGATCCTGAGTTCAGCTCTCCCTGCCCTGCTGTGAGCCCCTCACCCCCACCTCCCAAGACATCCTGCCGGCCCGGCTTGCTGCTTTCTGAGAGTCCTGCTAGGGGCACTGGAACCTGCTGCCCCAGGGGTTTGTGAAGCAAAGCCTCTCTTCCACCCCTTGCCATCTTCAGACAAAAGCCGCCATTGCCATGTGTTCCCCAAGCCCGCGCCAGAGCGCCCTCTGCAGCCATGTGGGGATCACCACACCTCCCCTGTCCACCGGGACCCTACCAGCATCCCTGCCGGCTGTGACCATAACTACACTAAAGGGGAAAGTGCCACAGTTATTGGGTTCCTGGTTCTGTTTGTTGTTAATGCCAAAGTTGTTGTTGTTTGTTTGCTTTATTATACATACTAGTAAATAACTGTTATTCCTATTCCCGTATAGGGCCTGAGAGCCCCTTAATTTCATGATTCTAATAATTCAGATGGAGGGGGTTTACATTCGCCATTCCAAGGGAGATTTTTTCTGCCTTCTGTAGCAGACATCTGTCTTGTAAACCAAGATATCATATACCAGGTGAACTTGAACAAGAATGCTATCCTTGCAAATTTGACATTGCTAAAGAAACAATCACTAATGACTTGTACTTCACACCCATAGGGGTTTTTTTAGCTAATGATTTTTTCAAGTTGTTATAGGAATGGCTTGTATTTTCTTTCTGCTAATTCTTTTGTTTTTAAATCATGTGTAACCAATGAAGATAGGAATAAATTTTCTGTCCTTCTTCCATTTAAGAGAAGACTGGAAATTTGGGTACCTGTAAATGTGACTCAGACTTGGGAAGGAGAAGACGGACTTTCACAATTGGTTTGACTATTCCAGGAGGAAATCCAAGAGTAAGAAAGTAGTTCGCAAATTTATTGGCTGGTTGATCTTTGCCATCATTTCTGCTCTAAGAGTTTTAACCACAGCCTCTGCAGCTGTTGCAGCTTTAACTAATCCCATTCAAACTGCCCACACTGTGGGACAAGCTCTAACCAATATTATGAAAGAGTTACAAACACAAGAGCAAATTGACAAGGAAATAATGACCAGATTAAATGCCTTGGAAAGTGCCTTTTTGTGGACTGGTGAAAGAGTTGAGGCTCAAGAAACCCACATATCTTTACATTGTGTTTGGGAACACATACATAACTCTATGTGTCACTCCTCTTCCATGGGATGAAGCAGAACAAAATTGGGGAACGATCAAAACCCACCTCCAAGTAGCCTTTGATAAAACCCTAAAACAAGATATCCACTCACTTCACACTCAATTAAAATATCAACTCAGAGATTTGCAAACACTGGAGGAACAAAAGGTGCTGACAGACTTAATAAATGATCTTACTTGGCTAAATCAAAAAAAATGGTTTTCAGGAATAAATTTACAAGTTTGGGTTTTTATTGGATTAGGTTGTCTGGCAGTGATATCTTTTTAGATTTTTTTCTTGTCCTTTTCAACATAATTAGAGCCGTGAAAGGCACACAAAACTAAGGTATGGTTGCACTTGCTTTGTCCATGATCCCAAAAAAATAGAAAAGGGGGAATTGTTGGGGTAACAGGTGTTGGTGTAAGGAAAGAGTTAAACAGAGAGTGCCAGCAGCAGCGTATCTCTGGACAGCATGTACCTGAGACAGAACTGGACAAACAAGTTTCTACTTCTATGTCATCATAGAACTGTACACTCTTCATGCTACCTTCTCTACCATGGCTTTGGAGAGAACAATGGGAAATGTCAAGAGGACAGATTTATGGTAGAACTTTGATTATGTCTGTAAGCTGTAACAAAAAAAAAGCTC
>NW_024515854.1:0-342 GCF_017590135.1 Pyrgilauda ruficollis
AAAAAAAGCTTGTCAAATTGCCTCCAAAGCTGATTAAACTGTTGAGCAAGCTTCAAAAGCAAGTGGTGCCCTACACACATTTAATCCATGAGATCACCGAGGAAGCATCCCTTTGTTAGGCCAGTGACTACAGCCTGAGCAGGGAGAGGACACACCTCGGCCTTGACAGTGCAGTTTTGTAGCAGTAATTTGTTGATCTCGAAGCATGAAGCTGAGTTACTGAGGGTGTAGGAGGAATAAATGTTCTGCAGGAGCAGCCCAGCTCCGTCAGTTCTAATCAGTAATACTTGGTTGCAGACTCTCACCCCTGTTTTTCCTTCCTCACTGAAAACAGAAAAAAAA
>NW_024515855.1:0-342 GCF_017590135.1 Pyrgilauda ruficollis
CAGCCCAAAATACCGCAAAAAACCCCCCAAAAACTACAAAATCACCCGAAAACCAGACTGAAATCCCCCAAAATCACCCAAAAAACCCCAAAAGATCCCAAAACCAACCTGAAATCCCCCAAAATACCCCAAAAAACACCCCAAAACCAGCCTGAAATCAGCCCAAAATCACCCCAAAATCCCGCGGAAACAGCCCAAAACCAGCCCAAAATACCGCAAAAAAACCCCAAAAAAACCCAAAATCACCCCAAAACCAACCTGAAATACCCAAAAATCACCCCAAAAAAACCCAAAAGATCCCAAAACCAGCCTAAAATATCCCAAAATCCCCCAAAATCACCC
>NW_024515856.1:0-342 GCF_017590135.1 Pyrgilauda ruficollis
TAGGGGTTCTGGAAGGGATTTTGGGGGTTTGGGGGGTCCTGGGAGGGGTTTGGGGGGAGGAATTTGGAGGAGCTGTGTGGGATTTTGGGGCAAAGGAAGAATTTTGGGGTCCTGGGGGGATTTTGGGGTGGAATTTGGAGGTCCAGGAGAGGTTTTAGGGGGATCCTGGGGGAGTTTGGGGGTCCTGAAAAGATTTTAGGAATGGTTTTGGGGTTCTCTGATGGTTTTTTTGGGGTTCTCCCCCCTTGCCCAGGCCGTGCTCCCCAAAACTGGGACCACCACGGCCACAGCAGCCCCCCCAAAAGCCCAGAGCAGCCTCGAGGTGAGTGGGGGGTCCGGGGG
>NW_024515857.1:0-342 GCF_017590135.1 Pyrgilauda ruficollis
CCGTGTGTCCCCAGGGCGCTGTCCGGGGGTGGCCAGCGGGGCTGGATGTCCCTCAAGCTGCTGGCCCTGCTGGCCCTGTGGGACCCCGTGTGACACCGTGGGACACCGTGTGTCCCCAGGGCGCTGTCCGGGGGTGGCCAGCGGGGCTGGATGTCCCTCAAGCTGCTGGCCCTGCTGGCCCTGGCGCTGCTCCTCTCCTGCCTGGCGCTGCTCAACTTCTCCCTGGGCTTCCTGCTGGGCGCCACCCTGGTGCCACCCGCCGCCACCGTCAGACCGGGGGGCAACAGGTGACACACCTGGGGCAATGGGGACAGTCTGGGGGCACCTGGGACACCTGGGGGC
>NW_024515858.1:0-341 GCF_017590135.1 Pyrgilauda ruficollis
GATTTGGGTCTGGGGGATTTGGGTCTGGGGGATTTGGGGGGATCAGCCCCGAATTTTATGGATTTTGGGTCTGGGATGCCGGGGGATTTTGGGGGTCCCGGCTGTAATTTGGAGCAGTTTTCGGGGGTCCCGGCTGTAATTTGGGGCAGTTTCCGGGGGTCTCACCTGCAGCGCCTCCCGGGGGGTCGCAGGGGGGAGGGGCCAGCATGGGCTGCCCATCCCCCACCCCCCGCGCGGCCTCAGCAGCGAGTCCAGGAGCGGGAAACAGCCCTGGGGGAGGGGCGGGGGGAGGGGTCAGCGGGACCCCCACCCAAAAACACCCCGGGACCCCCGAAACCCCC
>NW_024515859.1:0-341 GCF_017590135.1 Pyrgilauda ruficollis
GAGCATGGAGTCAGAGCCACCATTCCTGCCTCCATCGGGGCTCCCCACCAATCCAGTCCGGGCACTGCCCAACCCGAAGCCGATTCCCTTCTCCCGGCCATCCCGCTGCTCCCGGCCGCCATCTCCAATCCCCTTGCCCTTCCATCCCGCCCGCCGTTCCCGAGTTCCCGCAATCCTTTCCCGGCGATCCCGTTGTGAGGCTGCCCCGTCCCACCTGCCCAGCCCCAGGTGTCCGGGGCTGGCTCGCATATTGCATTGTTCTTTATTATATTGTATTGTACTTTATTGTATTGTATTGTACTATAATATATTGTATTGTACTTTATTATATTGTATTGTAT
>NW_024515860.1:0-341 GCF_017590135.1 Pyrgilauda ruficollis
GCCTCGGCCTCGGGGTCGGGCCCGGAGTCGTCGGAGGCGCGGGATCGCTTCCGGCTGGGCCCGGGCGGCTCCGGGGGCGTCCCCAGAGCCTCCAGGCCCTCCTCGCCCCCCGAGAACCCCGCGGGGTCCGACTCGGCCGCCATCTTACGGACGCGCTGGGCTCTGCAGGGAAACATGGGGAAAATGGGGAAAAATGGGGAAAATAATGGGAAAATATCAGAGAAAATGGGGTAAATAATGGGAAAATAATAGGGAAATAATGGAGAAATAATGGGGAAAATGGGGAAATAATGTGGAAAAAATATGAGAGACAGTAGGGTAAATAATGGGAAATAATGGAG
>NW_024515861.1:0-341 GCF_017590135.1 Pyrgilauda ruficollis
GACCGCGGTCATCGCACCGGTCACTGACCGTTGACCGTGGTCATCGCACCGTGGTCATTGCACCGGTCATTGTCACTGAACGATGACCGCTGGTCATCGGGGAGGTGCGGAGTGACCGCTGGGGTGGTCACTCATTGTCCATCTGTCCAGTTCTCCCTGACGCAGTTCTCGCACCTCATCCGGGACGAGTTTGACTTCAACGCCTTCCGGAAGGTTCCGGACCCCGTGCGGCTCCTCGGGAACGTCCGGCAGCTGACCGGCGCCACCCACACGGCCACGGCCATCCGGCACGTCCTGTGAGTGACCGCTGGCCGCGGACACCGACCGCTGACCGCTGCTGA
>NW_024515862.1:0-341 GCF_017590135.1 Pyrgilauda ruficollis
GTTGGGCACTGCAAATACAATATACTCCTTCCCTCCTGTTTTCTTTTCCGCCACCAAAACCCATCCAGCCTCATCCCTTCCTGCAATTGCACCCTTGCTAATTGATTTTTGAAATCTGCAACCTGTTTTTACTCCTCTTGAAGCCACTACTGCAGTTTACAAAGTTGAGTTCTTGTGTTTGCAGGGTGCCAGGGCAGGCACAGGTAACATCTCTTCTGTTTGCTGGGTGCAGAGTAGATGCTTTCCATCCTGCTGGATCCTTGTTTCATGGGAAATCTTCATCTCTCCTCACCAGAGATGAGGTGACCAGGCTTATTCCTAAGGCTGCAGTTTGTTTTTTT
>NW_024515863.1:0-341 GCF_017590135.1 Pyrgilauda ruficollis
TTCTTTTAACTGAGGTCATATAATGGAAAATTGAACTGAAGGGGGAAAGGGACAGAATTGGTACATGGGTAGGAAAATGTCCAAGCTGAGAAATAAATTGTCTCACTTCCTTAAGCTGCTGAGAAATTTAACAGGAAAAACACTAGAAGATATAAATCATGGATTTAAACAGGGTAGTGAACCCTGTCATACCAGGTGGGTTCATTTCCATGTTCTGCTAATCTCTGATCCTTTGAAAACAAGGAATAGGGATCACTGAAGGAAGCAAACATGAACAGAAAAGTACCTGCCTTAACAATTACAGGAACTACAGGGTGGTTTTTTAAAGTTTTTTTTTTTTT
>NW_024515864.1:0-4431 GCF_017590135.1 Pyrgilauda ruficollis
GATTTACCCAAATTCCCCCAATTTCAGGAATTCCTGAACCCCAAAAACCCCAGAATTCCCAAAATTCCCGAAATTCAGGGAGTTCCTGAACCCAAAAATCCCAAAATTCCCGAAATTCACTCAATTCCAGGGGTTCCTGAACCCAAAACCCCAGAATTCCCAAAATTCCTGGATTTCCCGACTCAAAACCCCTGAAAATTCCCAAATTTCCTGAACCAAAATCCCCAAAAATCTCAAAAATCCCTGAAAATCCTCCAAAGTCTCCAGAAAATCCCCAAAAATCCCCGATTCCCTGACCCAAAACCCCCCAAAATCCTCCAAAATTCATGGAAATTCCTCAAAATCCCCCAAAAATCCCCCACAATTCCCGGATTTCCTGAACCAAAATTCCCAAAAATCCCTGAGAATTCCCAAAACCCCTGAAAAATCCCCAGATTTCCTCACTCAAAATCCCCAAAAAATCCCCCAAAAAACCCCAAAAGTCTCAGATTTGCTGACCCAAAATTCCTGAAAATTCCCAGAATTCCTAAAATCCCCGAAAATCCCCAGATTTCCTCACCCAAAATCTCCAAAAATCCCTGAAATTCCCCCAAAAATCCCCCATATCCTTGGATTTGCTGACCCAAACCCCCCAAAAACCCTCCAAAATCCCTAAAAATCCCCAAAAAATCCCCAAAAATCCCCAAAATCCCCAGATTTCCTGGCCCGAACCCCCCAAAAATCCTCCAAAATCCCAAAAAAATCCCCAAGAACCCCCATCATTCCCAGATTTCCTGACCCAAAATCCCCGGAATTCCCAGAAAATCCCAAAAAATCCCCAAAAATTCCGGAATTTTTGGCACCTTGCGGGCGAGGCTGCGGCCCACCGGGGGCTGGCCCTGGCACAGGCGGAGCCCCCCAGCAGCAGCGCCGTGGCCGTGTCCCAGTCCCGCAGGCGGCTCCCGGCGCAATCCCACAGGGAATCCACCAGGTAGGCGGCGTGCTCGTGCAGCTGGGGGGGGAAATTTGGGTCAAAAACCCCAAAAAACCCAAAATTCCCAAAAATCAGCGGAATTCCGGAGAAATTCCCAAAGAATTCCGTCAAAAATCGGCCAAAATTCTGTGAAAAAAGCCAAAAATTCATCAAAAATCAAAGAAATTCCCTTAAAAATCCACAGGTAGGCGGCGTGCTCGTGCAGCTGGGGGGGGAAATTTGGGTCAAAAACCCCAAAAAACCCAAAATTCCCAAAAATCAGCGGAATTCCGGAGAAATTCCCAAAGAATTCCGTCAAAAATCGGCCAAAATTCTGTGAAAAAAGCCAAAAATTCATCAAAAATCAAAGAAATTCCCTTAAAAATCCACAGGTAGGCGGCGTGCTCGTGCAGCTGGGGGGGGAAATTTGGGTCAAAAACCCCAAAAAACCCAAAATTCCCAAAAATCAGCGGAATTCCGGAGAAATTCCCAAAGAATTCCGTCAAAAATCGGCTGAAATTCTGTGAAAAAAAAGAAAAATTCATCAAAAATCGGCCGAAATTCGCTAAAAAATCCACCAGGGAGGTGTCGTGCTCGTGCAGCTGGGAGGGGAAAATTTGGGTCAAAATCCCCCAAAAAAGACAAAATTCCCAAAAATCAGCGGAATTCCGGAGAAATTCCCAAAGAATTCCGTCAAAAATCGGCTGAAATTCTGTGAAAAAAAAGAAAAATTCATCAAAAATCGGCCGAAATTCGCTAAAAAATCCACCAGGGAGGTGTCGTGCTCGTGCAGCTGGGAGGGGAAAATTTGGGTCAAAATCCCCCAAAAAAGACAAAATTCCCAAAAATCAGCGGAATTCCGGAGAAATTCCCAAAGAATTCCGTCAAAAATCGGCTGAAATTCTGTGAAAAAAAAGAAAAATTCATCAAAAATCGGCCGAAATTCGCTAAAAAATCCACCAGGGAGGTGTCGTGCTCGTGCAGCTGGGAGGGGAAAATTTGGGTCAAAATCCCCCAAAAAAGACAAAATTCCCAAAAATCCACAGAATTCCGGAGAAATTCCCAAAGAATTCCGTCAAAAATCGGCCAAAATTCTGTGAAAAAAGCCAAAAATTCATCAAAAATCAAAGAAATTCCCTAAAAAATCCACAGGTGGGCGGCGTGCTCGTGCAGCTGGGAGGGGAAATTTGGGTCAAAATCCCAGAATTCCCAAAAAAACTCAGAATTCCCAAAAAATCCCATCCAAATCCCAAAAAAATTCTGGTGAAAAACCACAAAAATCCAAGAAAATTCCACTGAAAAAACAGAAAATTCCTCAAAATTCCCGTTCAATCCCACGGGAATGGGGGAAAATTTGGGTCAAAATCCCAAAAAAAACAGAATTCCCAAAAAAAGCCCAAAATTCTGGCAAAATTCCCCAAAAAATCTCATCAAAATCTCCCCAAATTCCCTGAAAAAGCTGCAAAATTCCTTCAAAACGCCTCAAAATTCCCAAATGTCCCCCAAAAATCTCAAGTTTCTCCCCAAAATTCCCAAATTTCCCCCCAAATCCTCAAATTTCCTCCCAAAATCCCAAAATTTCCAAAAAAATTCCAAATTTCCTCCCAAAAAACTCCAATTTACTGAAAAAATCCCTAAAATTCTGTCCAGAATTCCCCAAAATTCCCCCCCAAAATCCCCAAATTTCCTCTCAAAATTCAATTTCCCCCCAAATTCCTGAATTTTCGCCCAAAATCCCCAAATTTCCTCCCAAAATATTCAAATTCTCTCTCAAAATCCCCAAACTTCCGCTCAAAATCTCCCAATTTCCCCCCAAAATCCCCAAATTTTACCCCAAAATCCCCAAATTTCCTCCTGAAACCTCCCAAATTCCCCCCAAAAATCCCCCCAAATCCCCAAAAACCCCCCCAAAAACCCCCAACTTCCTCTAGGCGGCGTGCTCGTGCAGCTGGGGGGGGAAATTTGGGTCAAAAACCCCAAAAAAGACAAAATTCCCAAAAATCCACAGAATTCCGGAGAAATTCCCAAAAAATCCCGTCAAAAATCGGCCGAAATTCTGTGAAAATAAAGAAAAATTCATCAAAAATCAAAGAAATTCCCTAAAAAATCCACCAGGGAGGTGTCGTGCTCGTGCAGCTGGGAGGGGAAATTTGGGTCAAAATCCCCCAAAAAACCCAAAATTCCCAAAAATCAGCGGAATTCCGGAGAAATTCCCAAAGAATTCCGTCAAAAATCGGCCGAAATTCTGTGAAAATAAAGAAAAATTCATCAAAAATCAAAGAAATTCCCTAAAAAATCCACCAGGGAGGCGGCGTGCTCGTGCAGCTGGGAGGGGAAATTTGGGTCAAAATCCCCCAAAAAACCCAAAATTCCCAAAAATCCACAGAATTCCGGAGAAATTGCCAAACAATTCTGTCAAAAATTGGCCAAAATTCTGTGAAAAAGCCAAAAAATTCCATCAAAAATCCAAAAAATTCCCTAAAAAATCCACCAGGGAGGCAGCGTGCTCGTGCAGCTGGGGGGGAAATTTGGGTCAAAATCCCAGAATTCCCAAAAAAACTCAGAATTCCCAAAAAATCCCCTCCAAATCCCAAAAAATTCTGGTGAAAAACCACAAAAATCCAAGAAAATTCCACTGAAAAAACAGAAAATTCCTCAAAATTCCCGTTCAATCCCACGGGAATGGGGGAAAATTTGGGTCAAAGTCCCAAAAAAAACAGAATTCCCAAAAAAAGCCCAAAATTCTGGCAAAATTCCCCAAAAAATCTCATCAAAATCTCCCCAAATTCCCTGAAAAAGCTGCAAAATTCCTTCAAAACGCCTCAAAATTCCCAAATGTCCCCCAAAAATCTCAAGTTTCTCCCCAAAATTCCCAAATTTCCCCCAAAATTCTCAAATTTCCCCCAAAATCTTCAAATTTCCTCCCAAAATCTCCCAAAAAGTCCCAAATTTCCTCCCAAAAACCTCCAATTTACTGAAAAAAAATCCCATAATCCCTAACATTCCGCCCAGAATTCCCCAAAATTCCCCCCCAAAATCCCCAAATTTCCTCTCAAAATTCAATTTCCCCCCAAATTCCTGAATTTTCGCCCAAAATCCCCAAATTTCCTCCTCAAATTTCCTCCCAAAATCCCAAAATTTCCAAAAAAATTCCAAATTTCCTCCCAAAAAACTCCAATTTACTGAAAAAATCCCTAAAATTCTGTCCAGAATTCCCCAAAATTCCCCCCCAAAATCCCCAAATTTCCTCTCAAAATTCAATTTCCCCCAAATTCCTGAATTTTCTCCCAAAATCCCCAAATTTCCCCACTAAATCCCCAAAATCCCCAAATTTCCTCCCAAAATATTCAAATTATCTCTCAAAATCCCCAAACTTCTGCCCAAAATCTCCCAATTTCCCCCTAAAATCCCCAAATTTTACCCCAAAATCCCAGAATTTCCTCCTGAAACCTCCCAAATCCCCCCCAAAAATCCCCCCA
>NW_024515865.1:0-341 GCF_017590135.1 Pyrgilauda ruficollis
TGGAGTCCTTGTGAATGCTCACGAGGAGTTCGAGTCCTCGGCCAGGGAGATGATGGTACCAGTAAATCAATTCGCTGATCTGGATTTTGGGGTGTGAGCAGGTGATGTTGATGCCGGCGCCCTCGGTGGTGTTTAGTGACGGCTCCTGCTGTACCTGGGCTCTGGCAGGCACTGCCATGGAGAAAAGAACAATCACTTTCCATCAACAGCAAATCCCGTGCACACAAAAAGGGGAGAAGGCATAGCAGGACAGATCACAGGTAGCTGGAATATTCTGAGAATAAAGGATGGAGAGACTGCATCTGAGACATAGAAGAGCCTGAGGTTTCTCTCTCTTCCCT
>NW_024515866.1:0-341 GCF_017590135.1 Pyrgilauda ruficollis
AGTCACTGAATTCACCCAGCAATGATGGGGGAAGGGTTTTCCGCTTCCCAGAGTGCCCGAGCGAGCTGCTGGGCTGCAGCCCCTTCCCCAGAGCTGCTGTCCCTGTCGCTGCAGGCAGAGCAGCCGCTCAGCTCCCCCGCGCTCCCGGGACCATCTGCGCTGGGAGCACACGGATGGAACGCAGGGAATCCTGGCGGAGGGGACACAGCCTGCCGGGATGTTCGGCTGAGCAGCCCCAGGAGCTGCCTGCTCACTTCCAGCACAGTCTCTGCCCAGGAAATGTGCTCTCCCAGCTTCCCACGGCCACCACCCACAGCGTGCCCACTGCCGATCCCAGAGTG
>NW_024515867.1:0-341 GCF_017590135.1 Pyrgilauda ruficollis
CCTTTCCTCATAGGTGAGGTGCTCCATCCCTCCAGTCAGTGGCCTACCTTTACTACAAATTACTGATATTTTGATGATTTACCGCACACTACTGTGGTACAATCTGCTACACTGTGGATGCTTTAAGAGGATGCATAATGTTTATGTTAAATGGACCAAGGCCTATTGACCCCTCCCAAATGGAATTTTATCCATGACTTTAACAAAAATCAGGCCTAGTTTTGTCAGCTTTCTTTATATTCCAATGTTTGTTCCTCTATGAAGCGAATAAAATTATTTAATTTGAAGTGGCTTATGGTAACTCAAATTGGTGCAGACTATCACAAAAAAACCCAAAAAAA
>NW_024515868.1:0-341 GCF_017590135.1 Pyrgilauda ruficollis
TCAGGGAAAAGGTTTTTCATTGGTTGTGGTGACTGGAGGTTCTCCAGTAGACTAGGTGTCTTGAGTTGTCTTAGTTCTTCCTAGAGTAAAGATTGCCAATCAAATTCTGGTGTTTATTCTAGAAGTGTAAAAATGTTCTACATTTTTCCCTGTTCTAAAACTACTTTGAAAAATCCTAAACAACTATGGAAAGAGGGAAGAAATATTTGGGGGGTTCTTTCCACCAAAAAGAAAAAAGTCTGAATATTCTTATGAATTTCTAATTTCTAAAAAAGAAAAATGAAGACAAAACATGGTGTCGCAGGAGCCCCAGACCCGGCAGCTGCCTGCCCACCCCTGGC
>NW_024515869.1:0-341 GCF_017590135.1 Pyrgilauda ruficollis
TGTCCCCTGCCCGGGGATGTCACCGTGTCCCCTCCTGGCAGGTGGCATTGCCCACGGCCCGCGGGGCCCCACCAGCTACTTCTACATGCTGCCCATGCGGGTGCGGGTGCTGGGGCTGAAGGTGGCCCTGAGCGTGAAGCTGATGCAGGTACGGGGGTGGCCGGGGGGCCGGGGGCCGGCCGGGGCTGGGGACAGCGTGGCAGTGTCCCCGGTGTCACGCAGGACGAGCTGCACGTGGTGGACAGCCTGGAGCTGCCCAGCAGCGACCCCCGGTACCTGCTGGAGCTGGCCCGGGCCCGGCGCTGGGGACACTCGGTGCTGCTGGTGGACACGTGAGAGGG
>NW_024515870.1:0-341 GCF_017590135.1 Pyrgilauda ruficollis
CCAGCCCAGTTCATCTAAACCCAGCCCGGCCTAGTTCAGCCCAGTCCAGCTGAGCTGCTCCAGGTTGTGGCTGACGGATTTCACCTGGGGCAGGTGGGAAGGAAAGCCTGGAAAAGCTCCAGGGACAGCCCAGCCCAGCCCAGTTCATCTAAACCCAGCCCAGTTCATCTAAACTCAGCCCAGCCTGACCCAGTTCAGCCCAGTTCAGCCCAAAAACCTTCAGCAGACTCTGGAGACCCCCAGGACCCCTCCAGGTACCCCCAAACCCACCCCAGGACACCCAGACTCACCCCAAACCCCACCAGGACTCCCCCAGACACCCCCAGGACCCTGCCAGACCC
>NW_024515871.1:0-341 GCF_017590135.1 Pyrgilauda ruficollis
AAAAAAAAACAAGCTCAAAACAATCAAAATCAGAGGAAAAATGAATTCAAACAAAATACAGAGCCACTCCATAATAAATATATTTGAGTTGCTAATTCAGATCATCACTGGCTGAACCAGTGAAGATTGCATCTGTGTAAAGCAGAACCTTACTTCTCGATTTTTGCGCTTTTACTACTTTTATTTTGCAGGATGTGAGCACCTCATCTACAGTTCTCACAGTATTCAGTCTGAAACTGTCATTTAGTGGCAATTTCGGAATTTTGAACAAGGTTCATTGGGTCAAATACGAAAACAATTGTTGTTCAGATACCCAAGTTTCTTGCAATGTATGGTCACGC
>NW_024515872.1:0-341 GCF_017590135.1 Pyrgilauda ruficollis
AGTATGGTTTCCCACAGCCTCCCTCTGGAGAAGCAGATGGGCTGTGGTGTGGATGAGTGCTCCGTGTGGTGGTGGGAACTGGCTGAGAGGCAGTGCCCAGAGGGTGCTGGTGAATGGCTCCTCTTCAAATGGGCAGCGTGGCATGAGTGGGGTCCCCCTGGGATTGGTGTCAAGCCCAGCACTGTTTAATATCCTCATAAAGTGATCAGGAAGATGGGATCAAGTGTACCACGATGAAGTTTCCCAATGATACCAAACTGAGTGGGAAAGTGGACACTTTGGAAGAGAGAGCCACCTTGCAGGAAGATTTGGATAGGCTGGAGAGTGGCTAACAAGAATGT
>NW_024515873.1:0-341 GCF_017590135.1 Pyrgilauda ruficollis
TTCTTTTAGCACAGAATGAACACATGTACACAGAATTTACAGATGGGGCAGAGAAGAATGGAACTATTCCAGTCTTAAAGTAGTTTGTCTTATCACACTGTCCTCTTCCTGCTGAAGGTAGCAAAGCTAACACATCATGAGGCTCAGAGAGACTGGGGAGAGAGAAGTGAGACACATTTCTGCTTTACATTCATAAATTCTTTGTTCTTAAGCAACTGCAAGCAGCATAAATTAATATAGTGTTCATTAACACAGGGCAACAGGATATGTTCTACAAATAGATATGCTCAATTATGATCAAAAACCTAAATGAGCATTGAGAGGTTTGGCATCTCCATGCC
>NW_024515874.1:0-341 GCF_017590135.1 Pyrgilauda ruficollis
CAGCCCCCAAAAATGACCCAAACCAAATCCTTATAGTGCCTCTTCAGCAAGCTTAATGGGGCTCAAATTGGGGCCAGAATGTTTATACTCACCCTGCACAGCCCTGATATACCCAGTCAAGAAGAAGGCTTGTCCTAAGAAGGGCTAACCTTCAGGTCAAAGCTTGCTAATTATTTGGCTCAGGCAGCCACCAAAGCCTTGTGCTTCACAAGACTATTTCAAGCTCCTCTGATACCTGGAAGCTTTTCCCTGGAGCAATGATCCCATCTCCCAGGGCTAAAATGACCTACACATGGCAGGATTCTTTCAGAACGTCACAGCCCATGTGACTTGGCCCATGA